>NW_020448307.1:91590-126218 GCF_003343035.1 Apteryx rowi | reverse complement strand
GTCAGTGTGCTTTGATCCGTGAGATAATGTAATAAGCTTGTCTTGCATTCATTTGCTATTTAAAAACTGTTGGAGATACTAGATTAAACAGTGGCAAAAAACTTGTATGAGACAGCATTTGCAAAAAGTAAAAAGGGTTCAGTTTTTGGAAATGGCTTATTGGCTTAAAGTTTCAAATTCTAATGTATGGAAAAACCATCCTGGAGGACATTAATATACTGTTAAAGTTATTACAACTGTAAGTCAATAATGAGAAACATGGTAAACATCAGTTTGCAATATAATAGATCTACTGGGAAGCTAATGATCGGTAAGGAGTGTGTGTGTGTGTGTGTGTGTGCGCATGCGTGCATGCATAAGCAGAGGTAGTGATTCTACTTAACGTGGCCATGGAATAAAAGCATATTAACTGAGTAGTGCTCATGAGAAGACTTCTAAGTGGGAGCTCAAAGAAGAGGAATAGAACTGATGAGTTAGTCACAGAATATAATGAGTTGCAACAGAATTGACTGATTGTGAGACTTGTGAAATCTGAGTAAACATAAGCTGAGAAGAGAGCAAATAAATATTCCATGTTATAGTGATGGATCTAGTGGAAACCTGAAAATAAGAAAAGTCTTCCATATTTAAAGAGCATAACAATTAAGGCCTTTGTGCTTAACATCTACTGAGTAATCCCCTCAAAGGCACCTCTTCATAGGCGTCTACCTGTCAGCAGATGTGGTTTGTGGTGATCAGTAACAGTCTGTTTGCTAAGTGCTGTAAGACCTTTTCTTTGTTTAATTAACTTTACAAACTAAGTTAATTGTCCTAAGTATGCTAGTTAGGTAAGAGAAGATAATCAGAATGATGTTGGGGGAGGGGGAAAGAAAGGAGATTATTGAAAAGCAGTTTGAATTAAGGCTTCTTTCTTGTTGATTTGAATTAAAGCAATCAGTACTTTATTAAATCATTGGCATGTTTATGAGACAGTCTATCTTGTCTTGTATCGCATTTTTGCTCTCAAATGCGATAAGGCATCAAGTGTTTATCTACTCCGTGTGTCTTCAATGTGTAAGAGACATTGTTAACTTATTAGTTTTGATAACTTGTAAGTAGAAGAAATTAGTCTAAGAGAACCTTTACAGAAAGTTTCTTCAGTGTAAATATTTCTGCTAAGAGTTTCCATTACAGGTGGATAAGTAATGCTATTGTGTAATTAGATGAACCAGAGTATTGCTGAATCAAACAAGAATCCTTTAATTGGCTAATGCTTTTTAATTTTGTTTCAGAATTCCCGAAACTCACTTTTGGCTTCTTCTGGGTTTGGAGTCTCTCTCCCAAGTGCTTCCCAGTCCTTGGTCTTTGGGAGTGGAAGAAGCCAATCGAATGGAGTGGTGACTCCAGAAAACAAGCCTTCTGGATTTGCCTTTGGTTGTAGCACTGGACAAGAGGCTCAGAAAGATTCTGATCTGTCCAAGAACTTGTTTTTTCAATGCATGTCCCAAAATCTACCTTCCAGTAACTACTTCACAGTCATTTCAGAGAGTTTGGCCGAAGATGCCTCTAGTCGGGACTCATTCAAGCAGTGTACAGAGAGTGTGGGTGCTGGGATCTGTAAAGGTAAAGTTGTTCTTTCAACGGACACTAAACCGGGAGCCCAGTCTGGCAGTTCTGTGGAGCGGAAGTTGCCTGTGGAATCTATGCCCACTCTCACCCCAGCCTTTTCACGAAGCTTATTGAATACTCGCCCCCCAGATAATCATGAAAACCTGTTTTTACAGCCCCCAAAGCTATCAAGAGAGGAACCCTCAAACCCTTTCCTGGCATTTGCTGAGAAAGCAGAACTTAGTCCTTTCAGCAGCTTTGCATCTTCATCTCAGACAGGAGTTTCTACTCCCTCTACACCCGTGGGTCCTAAGGCCACTTCTGGCTGGCCAGAATCACTCACCTCTGCAGACTCTTCTCTAGCTAAGAAGAAAACATTGTTTATAACGACTGATTCCTCAAAGATGGTCTCCAGTACTCCAGGTTCAACAATTGCTGCTGGTGTTCAGAGCCCTTCCACTGTAGGGAATGGCCGTTCCAGCTCACCGACCAGCAGCCTGACACAGCCTATCGAGATGCCTACGCTTTCCTCCAGCCCAACAGAAGAAAAACCATCTGTTGGTCCTGGGCAGCAGGACAATCCTCTTCTGAAAACTTTTTCTAATGTGTTTGGCAGGCACCCACCTGGCTTTTTCTCTTCACATACGGAGTTTCCACAGGAGAACAAAGCCCCATTTGAAGCTGTGAAAAGGTTCTCTCTAGATGAGCGGAGCTTGACATCTAAACAGGACTCAGACTCTAGTACCAATAGTGACCTGTCAGATTTGAGTGACTCTGAAGAGCAGCTCCAGTCCAAAGCTTGTATGAAGGGAATCCCAGAGCACTTGATGGCAAAACTAGGCCCCAATGCAGAACGCAATGCTGAATTGCTGCTGGGAAAAGGGAAAGGGAAGCAAGCCCCAAAGGGCCGGCCTCGCACAGCTCCCCTAAAAGGTGATGGCTTCAATGGCAGGTGTCTTGGAAACAAGGAGGGGTGGGATACTTGGATGATACTTCCTATGTGGCAAACTACATACACAGCTTGTGTGTGTGTGTGTGTGTATATTAGGACAAAGCTGGTATGTGACGGACTTGAAAACATTAGAATTTTCTTGTGGGTTTGTTAATTTTACTGCTGTCTAAGTCTTAATTAAAAGTACCTAATTACTAGTCATT
This sequence comes from Apteryx rowi, assembly GCF_003343035.1. Classification (NCBI taxonomy): domain Eukaryota; kingdom Metazoa; phylum Chordata; class Aves; order Apterygiformes; family Apterygidae; genus Apteryx; species Apteryx rowi. The sequence continues at coordinate 123,476 of NW_020448307.1, read as the reverse complement.
GACTTGATGCGAGTGGGCTGTAGGTGTTGTTCAGTGTGAAGACTTCTGTGTGAAGATTGAGAAGAAACAAAAACTGGTCTCTCTGTAAATAAATGCTGTTCAGTACTTTGTTGTATAGCCCTAATTTAACAAGATGGCMCTTCATTTTACAAAGCTTTTTTCTCTAAAATAACCGTTGTTCCAATGGTGTGTGGCAGACTGGTAAAAGCATTTGTGCAAATGAAGTCTTAATGGGCTGGCAGGGGTATGAGCATGCCGTTAATCTTTCTGATGGGAATATATTTTTACAGATCTTTGAAAATGTTTTTTGGGGTTAGTATCCTTTTGCTGTTGCGATTAACTAATGGGTTCTTTCTTCTTCTATCTTGTTCCACACAGTGGGCCAGTCTGTGCTGAAAGATATGAGCAAGGTGAGGAAGCTGAAGCAGTCAGGTGAACCTTTCCTCCAGGATGGCTCTTGCATCAATGTAGCCCCACATCTGCACAAGTGCCGGGAGTGCCGTCTGGAGCGGTACCGCAAATTTAAGGAACAAGAGCAGGATGACTCAACTGTGGCCTGTCGCTTCTTCCATTTCCGGAGGTGCTCAAATCCTTCCTTCCTTCATATGTAGTCTATGTGCAGAGCTTGGACCTTGTCCAAGCACAAAGTAATTATGTTTTATTTATTTAACTTGCTTTGGTATAATAATGAAGTTTTTGAGTGTCTTCCATTTTCCATCATCTGACTAGAGTTCCCTCGCTGGGTGGGGGAGGTGACGGAAGAGCTGCTATTGGAAGGTACAGCTATGTTACGCTAAGGGAACTTCCAGGTCTCTTAGGAGACTGAATGTGCTTTATTGAGTAGAATTTTACTGCTAGGTAGCAGTTTGTACTTCAGTAACTGTTCTCTCCCTTCTTCATAGGAAGTTCAGAACAGAGATAAAATTTTAATTCGGTTACCAAGTAACTAAACATTGCTAGCATGAGGCTAATGTTTGAGTAGGTTTTGAAATTTGAGCTTAGAACTCATTTCTAGGAATAGAACACTATCTCTGTTTCTCTCTGTGGTGCATATACACCATAAAGTTCTTTGACCAGTCGCGTTCCTCTTGATCTTCTTTATCTGCCTATTCTAATAAGTGCAATGCATCATGTGAAAAAAAGATACTGGCTCACTTTTTGGCACATAAAGGGGGAAGTGAATCTTTAGTATGTGCCATCCATCCAGTAAAGATTGTAACTGCTTCCCCATCTGAGCTTGCTGTTAAAAAAAATAATAATCTAGCATTGAGGTTAAAGACAAGATTGCTTCTGTTGGAAAATGAAGTTACTTTTAATAGTGGCAGTAGACATTCAGGGTCTGGTAACCTATGTTGTTACACCTTTTACCACACAAAGACTAGGAAAGTCAACAACTACTGATAAAACAGTTGAGTCATCTGCATGGAAAGCAGTGGCAAGAACAGTAGGTATGATAAAAATTTTTGTATGTCTTGTAACATGAACTGTTAGAACAGTTGTCAAGTGCCAGCAGCAGTAGCGAGAAGTGAAATATTTAGTCCCCTGAAGCTGGGCAGTGATCCTCTCCTGAGTTAAAACAGAGAATGAACTGTGCACAAGTTTATGAACAGTGTCATTTAGCAGACCAAATAAATTGAATTTTATCATCTTATCGTATTAATAGTATAAAAAACATGATTTACCAAACTATAGCAACTTCATGTCTGTAGAATTTCCCACCAATGCTTCCTGGGACCTGGGTGTTCATTCTCATAGTTTTTGCTGCCATTGCCTTTGTGTAACTTTATTCACTGCTTTATTTGGCTTTATATACTAATTGTATTGGCTATAGAGTACAGCTCTATAGCTCAAACTTTTTTTTACCCTGACATATGGCATTATTAGTTAAAGGCTGTTGAACAGCTTGCTCATTACTTCATTCTGGTATTTGCAGGCTGATATTTACCCGGAAAGGTATCCTGCGAGTAGAGGGATTCTTGAACCCACAGCAGAGTGACCCTGATGCCATGAGTCTATGGATTCCTTCTTCCTCCCCTGCAGAGGGGATCGATCTGGAGACTTCAAAATACATCCTGGCCAATGTTGGGGACCAGTTCTGCCAGCTTGTTATGTCAGAGAAGGAGGCAATGATGATGGTGGAGCCACATCGTAAGCTGGGTTTTGATGTGTTTTTTTTGTCTGTCTTCTCTGTATAATGTGTGTATGATACAGTGGAATAGAGTTGAAAGAGTAATGTAGTTCCTGTTACAATACTGCTGCTTTTTTTCCAAAGAGAAGGCTATATTTATCATTAGGATATGTGTAATTGTGGGACCAGCATTTGGGATATTTCATTTGGGTCAGTGCAACATTTCTACTAAGGGAGCTAATGATAAATTTCCCAGACATCATTAATTTATTTTTCCATAACAAAATGCAGAAATTAGCTGACCCATGTTCCTAAGAAAACAAAAATGAGTCCAGAACACTTATCACACTGACCAGCTTTGCTTTAATGAGCGGTTTTTCTTATATATTCCTATCCTGTTATGCTCCAGGGACATCACGTCAAAAACACAGGATTTTCTAGGGAGGGAACAGAGCCTGCTTTCAGCCTGCAAGGACTCAGCTGAGCAACTAGTTGACAGTGTTGCCACTACAAGGGAAGTGGGTTTGGAACAAATTTTCTCAAGGTAGCCAGTTCAGCCTATCACACAGATAGCTCTGATTATCTGATTTTTTTTTTTTTCCCCTCCCCCTTTAACTCCTGGAATGTGCAAGGGCAGCCAGTTGGAGAGGGCTTCCCCTTCCACGCCCAATGTGTTAGAGTTTGCAATTCATAGCATTAACAGGGCTCTGATTAATAAAACTATATACTCATGCTTTATAGTTCTGTAAGTTTATAATATCTTCACATAAAACTAGCAGAGGTTTTATGATTTTATTGTAGTTTCCATAAGTGCTCTTTAAAATTCGGTTACTACGGAATTATCTTAGGTATCCCATATCCTTGTTGTGTGTGCATTTTGAGAGTTGACTTTACACCCCCTCTTTGAAATGGTGATTTTGGTAGTGTCACAAGACTAGCAACTCAAAGAATGTGTCTTTGGATGTAAAAAGTGTGTTTCTATACTTCCCCTTCAGATAGCCATGTTTCTATGAATTTTTCCTAAGTGGTGTTACTATGCTATTCCCAAATTAGAAGGGAGAAAGACAAAATGTCAAAGCAATAATTCCTAATGTTCCTCCTATTTGTAGAGAAAGTGGCATGGAAGAGAGCAGTACGTGGCGTGAGGGAAATGTGTGATGTATGTGAGACAACACTCTTCAATATTCATTGGGTTTGTCGTAAGTGTGGCTTTGGGGTCTGTCTGGACTGTTACCGTCTGAGGAAGAATCGTCCACGTAGTGGTGAGTACTGGGTTTTCCCCCTGTAATCTTTGAACTGGCTAGCTTTCAGTGGGGATAGTTGCTGGGAAATTGCTGAAGTTTTTGTAGGAAAGTTAGCGAGTATTAGCATGGAAGGCTGGTAGTTTGGAATTTTGTCAGCACTCCTATCTGTTGCTGTTCCATTCTCCTGTTCCTTAGATAACTGTATTTTATCTATGTAGTTAAAATCTGTATATTAAAATTGTAACATCAGCAGGCATAGGGTGTGTGCTGTGACAGACTGCTGTGTAGTTCCATCTTGTAGTCAAAGAGGATAAGAAAAAAAAAAAAGTAATACCTTACCTATTCTGAACTATCTCAAAATGGATTAATGAGCAGAGACTGCAGAGAACTGCTTTCTGTAAGAAGTTACTGATTGTGAAGTTTTCTTTTTTGATCACTTGATGCACCCAGGTTTATAATTCATGAAAATTCCCAAAAGTTCAGTTTCTAACAAAAAGAGGCATACTGTGTTTACAACTGTGAACTGGTGTTTTTGTGCTTATCTGACTGTCTCAAGAATTYTTTGGTAGTGTAGGTGCTGACAGTGGTCAGTCCTGATATATATAAGACTATTAGTGACAGATACACTATTACATGGAACAGATGTACAAAATACGAGGTGTTTGTAAACGTGGGTACAGCTGTCTACTCATAATAAAGGTGCCAGGGGATATTGAATAAATTATAAAAGCAATGAATTTTTAAAAATAGATCAAACTTCACCTATTTTTATGTAATGCAGCCTATGAACTTGCTGCTAAAATGTACCAAGGAAATGACCATAACAGAAAGATGTGGTTAACCAGGGTACAACGGAAGTAGTTGAAAGAAAGCAGAATAGGGTTCCTTACATCTGGCATTGTGCATGTTTGGAAAAAGCATTTAGGACTGAATATATGACTAACAGAACATGATACAAAAATTTCCATGATTCTAGCATAATGGTCTCTTACCCCCTTTTTTTCCACGTCAAGTAAATAAATACAACATCCTTTTCTGTGATAGATCAAAATGAGAGGTCTTGGGCACATGGGAAGTTCTTACTCATTGGCATACAGAGGAGGGTCAGTACTGAAAAGATAAATACTTCATAGTGTGAAATGTATGTATATTGGCTTGCCAATACTGTCTTCCTGAAATCAGTATTATAATTAAGGTTTATTAATAAGCCTGAAATCTTGGAATAGGCCTAAATTGAGAACCAAGATGTTACTTAAATACAGTTAGTTACACCTCAAGACGTTTCTGAACTGTGCTATAGAAACAACCTATGCAAGATACCCTGTCTAAAGGAACCTGAAATAAAGTTGTATATGATCCTTCTCATCTTCTACTTTTCCAGGAAGAGTGTAGCGTGCAATTCATGCAGTTTCATAGTTGTAGGCACAGCTTGGTTTAAAAATCTAAAGACTTCTAAATCTGTCAGATTGATTTTCAATCTATTCATTTGTTGATTTTTTTTTTTTCCTTTTTTCTTTGTAAGTAGAGCCGATTGCAGGAGAGTTTAGTTGCTTCTTCCTTAAACTGATCTGCAGATATTCTTTGTGAAAAAGCTTGAAAGATGATGACAAGTTAGGCTAAAATTATCCTATAACTTAGGAAAGCAGTATGAGAATGAGAATATGATCTTAAAAACAGGGGCTAGAAGCTAAGATTTTGGGCAGTAGAAAACAAGGAGCTACTAGTGATGAAGGCAAAATGCTTATAGGAGTTTATAATCTGGAGCAGCAAGGAAATTGCTATAGATCCTGTTGTAATGGTCACAGTTTATTTCTCAACTTGCCAAAATAGGAGTAGATTCAACTGATCTGTGAAGAACCTGAAGAAACAATATTGATGTAGAAGCATTATTCTGAATTGTAAAGCTTTAGTGACTTTATACAAAACTTAATTTTTTGTCTTTATTCCAGAGACAGAGGAGATTGGTGATGAGGAAGTGTTCTCTTGGCTGAAATGTGCGAAGGGGCAGTCTCATGAACCAGAGAATCTTATGCCAACACAGATCATTCCTGGCACAGGTAATGCTTGAAACCTGAAGGGAACAATTCTAAGTTTCATCACAATTTTGAGAAAGCAAGTGAAAAAAATAATACGATGGTTGGTGCTCTAGCTGTTATTTTATCTAGCATGGCTGTGGAAGAGGATGCAGAGGAGGCTTCCCTTTGCTACAGCAGAAGGGTTGAGGGGCGGGTAGCCCACAGGAGATCAAGCTGTGGATTCAAAGCGAACAGCCCTTCAGATACTAGCAGTGACTGCTTGTGCTCTGTTTTTAATTGTGTTCATTAAATTTGGTTAATTTTCAAGAAGGATCTTTTTATTTTCCTGTAGGAGGGAAAAGTAAATGGTCAGTGGTGGGAGTTCTCACAGTTGGTCCTAAAAACTACTGCACAGTTTTGCACCATTCAGGGATAAATGTACGTTGTTATAGGACTTGATCTTAAAGGTACYTTGCGGTAATAATTAGAAAAGAGATCTCTGTACTTTATAATTAAGACCTTGTTTTTAGATTTCTTTACATGTGATACTAAAGATTTTTATCTTTATTTCTAGCCCTTTACAATATTGGAGACATGGTTCATGCAGCACGTGGCAAATGGGGTATTAAAGCTAATTGTCCTTGTATTAACCGGCAGAACAAATCGGTGTTGAGACCTGCTGTCACTAATGGAATATCACAGGTATGTAATCTAGGGCTGAAATTTCCTTGTTTGACCTTATGTTTTTAAGAGCTAATAAAATGTTAGATCTTCTATACTAATCTATTGTGAAACACAGACTTTATTTTTCTCAGTATGTATTGCTGAGTATTTTGGCTTAGCAAAAATCTTCTGGGACACTTTTGACTAGCAATGGGAATTTTTCAGAACTATATGCTGTAACTGTTACTTGCCAGTGGATATTTGGGCTAAAACTCTTATGTAGAAGTTTGGGTATAAAACCATTCATCTCTATGCCATAGCTTAACAAAAAGTACTATGATAGTAGCTTGCCACATGTGCTGTTACTTTGATATGTTAAGCTGAATCTACAGGGATTCTATTACTGCTCACAAATTATCTTTTAAAAAAACAAAAACAAAACAAACACTCCTATACAAAGGAATTGAAAAGCCTGTACTTGTCTTAAGAAATGACAAAGCARCGCATGGTAAAAATTAACCCTACAGTGGACGGTCTAAGGTATAAAGATCTGAAGTTTCTGTACTCGGCTGCTACATGAGCACAAAGGGACTGTCCTGTGAATTTAAGGGGGTGGGGGAAGAGCACTGGATAAATAAGATGTTCTCTAGTTGAACTCGTCCCTTTATTCAGCATTTAACAGGTATTTATATTTTTGTTTTAGCTTCCAAGTATAAATCCTAGTGCGTCAGTCTCTGGAAACGAGAGCACCTTTTCCACTGGAGTAGGGACAGCAGGAGTGGGGCAGCTGGAAACGGATACTGTTCCAAAATCTGAAGCAACTGATAGTAGGATAGAAGAGTCTGCAAAAACAGAGACATTACCAGCCAGTAACACTGGCGAAACAAAGCCTAACAGACCAGTCTGTCCAGAAACAGCCCCATCATCAGCCTTGCACTGGCTTGCAGATTTAGCGACACAAAAAGCAAAAGAAGAGACGAAAGGTGAGCAGAAAACCTGCCTTCTGCTGCTTGTTTGCTACATTTTGTGAGAGTGTCTGGCCTTAAACAGAAAAACACATGGTCTCTTTTCTTCATTTGCCTCTTCAAACCAGTTTTCTTTAATAGGCCTAAAAATATGGAGAACCAGAAAGATGAAGTAACATACAATTGAAGATCAAAACAGTGTCGTATCACTTCCAGTTTATTTCAGTGCCTATTCTTGTATTTATTTTCTAAGTAATAAGCAGCTAGTACCCTGATGTAAAATACTGAATATTCATTTGAGATGCAGATTTGTCACTTTATGAACTAAGCAAGTTAATAAAGCTGTCCTGTGTGAAAATATGAAGAGTGCATTTCCTCAGAATTTGGAGATTAGAGTCTACCTGGAGAATCAAATGAAAGCTTAGAACTTCTTTAGTACTCAGTAGATTGAGAAAGTGATTCCCAGTATGAAACAGCTGTTTACAGAATACACTTCTCTGTTGTCAGAGGCAGCACAGCTAACACAGGATTTATTCCTGTCTAAATTGTAYATGGCAGGAACTATTTTACATGCCAATGTAAGTGTTCATGGCTTTCACTAGTTTTACAGGGCATAGCCACTGTAATTTTTTGATTGCATGTAAACTATCTGAAATATTTCATACTGAAATATTAATTCAGAAAGTAAAGGAAATATTTGTTGACTGAGTCTGTTTCAAACACTTGTTTGTGTGTCAAACACTTTGCAATTCAGATAATCTGCTGTACTGTTTAAAAAAACCTTAACAGCATAGCAAGGGTAAAATCTGTCTGAAGTATATGATGCGTTTGTCATTCTCTTTGAGATGCCCCATTCACTGTTGCAGTGATAACTTACCTTTACCACAAGATTCTATCAGTATCGTATTTAATACAAGAACAAATGATTTTACAGAACTCTTATCATTTGAACATGCTTTTCTCAACTTACTTCAATATCTTTCTTGCAGAAGCAGGATCACTGAGGTCAGTGCTTAATAAAGAGTCCCATTCACCCTTTGGATTGGATTCCTTCAACTCCAGTACAAAGGTTTCCCCACTAACCCCAAAGCTGTTTAATAGCTTATTGTTGGGTCCAGTGACATCTAGCAACAAGGCTGAAGGCTCCAGCCTCAGAGATCTGCTACACACTGGGCCGGGAAAGCTTCCTCAGGTCCCATTAGACACAGGAATCCCCTTTCCTCCAGTCTTTTCTGCAGCTTCCACAGTAAGTAATTTTGAATTTATTAAATTTATTCAGGGAAGAATCTCATCATCTAATGGTTTTCATCTAAGTTTTTAATAGTATTTTATTCTCAAATGTTAAAAGCTAAATATGCTAATTAATGCGAAATATGCAATATTTAGCCAGCTGCCATGCATCCTCTCTCCCTACCTGCTGTGCCCCCTCCCCCCCCCCCCCCCCAAGTTACAGGATACTTTTACTTTGTGTTTTGGTTTGCTACTGCTGTGGAGATATTCTTCCTTCCAAGAGACCAAAAAAATTAGTTATATAACCTCTTAATTGATAATCAGCATCCCTATAAAAACTCACTTAAATTCCATGTCTTTAAAAACGTTGTGTACCCTAAAACAGACAAAAGCTTGTGAGCAAAGAAATTYCTAAAAAACCTTAGGTATATTTGAAAGGTCTTTAAGATAGGATATGAATTCAGGAATCTAGGATATAGTAGCTATTTGTGGATGCTTATTCTCAAATATGAATACTTTGTTTCTCTTTAATCTGTTTAGAAGAAAATAATGTTAAAAAAACCCAAAACACTTGCTTCTAGAGAAGGCTAGATGCTGTGAAATTTATCAAGGATTTAGGTATTTTTGGAGAATACTTGCTCCAAAAACTCGGACAGGTAGAATGAGGATGACAGTGAAATGGTTTATCTGATAACAGTGGGGTTCTTTGGGGGGGGGTTTCGGGTTTTTTGGTGTTTGTTTTTTTTTTTTTTTTAATCTCTGCATTAGTCTGGAAGGATGAAACCTTAACAATAGTTCAGATTGTTTTCTGTTGGTAGAGGGAACTTAAGCTGTAAGGGAAAATAGGTCATTGCTACAGGAAAGTGAATCCAATAATCTTTTTTTTTTTTTTTCCTCATCACTGAGTACAGGCTAAGATGTTGTGGTCACATGGTTTAAAGCAAGTGATTGTTTCCAGGCAAGAGAGCCTGTGTCAGTTTAACTGTGTTCCTGCAACTGTATGCGTTCTCTTACCACACTGAGTCAGATCCATTGTATACTGTCCTCCGCCCCCCCCCCCCCGCCTTTACCTCTGCTCTTCCGTGGAAGAGGTATAGTTAAGATGTGGTTCATATCAACATAAGACATTTAAGTTGAAGCTATTGTGATCCCATCACCATCTTACTACAGGCATTCATGCAAGCACCAAACTGATTGTAGGAGCTGTTTGAGCTGAAAGGAGTATGGCAGTTTTTAAAGCTAAGAAAAATATGTGTCTCTAGATGGAGATTTCAGATGGTATTTCAGTTCTGAAAATGATGCAGAGCAATGGTGTTTGGCTTCTTTCTTTATCTTTTCCACACTACAATAGGTCATCTCATGCAAGATGCTCATGGTTCATCATTATCCTTTTATTAACCATTTGTCTATATAAATGCAATGGACCTTTTCCTCCTGATGCTCTATATCCTTCCTGAATACAGACAGATTAGCAGATTCAGGGTAACTGCTCAACCTACTTTTAATTGAAAAGGCCTTTATTTGAATAACAGTTTGCTCTTTTCACTGAGTGAGCAGTCAGTTAAGAGTGTTGTGAATATACGTCCAATTTTTCTTTTCAACTACCTGGTTTTGCTTGATGGGAACGAATAACAAGTCTTCTAGCTCAAAAACATAGAACCACAGAGTAATTCAGGTTTGAAAGAGCTTCTGAGGATATCTGGTCTAACCCTCCACTTGAATGTCTGGACACTTATTGTAGAATATGTATGCTTAAAATGCATCTGAGAGGCAGCAGTTACATTGGCCACATTGACAGGAATAATAGACTGCTGCTCATGAAGAGGAGAATCATTTCAGTGTTTGCATAGCATTGACCTTCTATTAGGAAGAGCAGTTAGCATTGACTGTAATGGTTAAACTCTTTTGTTATCTATTTCACGGCCTCTTCAGAGTCAGTGCAAAGGTATGTTTTTAAGCCTAGCAGAAGAGGATGATCTTATCGTCTAGTCTTGCATAAAACAGGCTATCATCTCCATCAGCAGTACAGGCTGGATTCTGACTAGTAGGGATGTAGTCTGCTGAAAAGGACTTGGGGTCCTGGAGGACAGCAAGCTGAACTTGAGTCAGTATTGTACTCTTGCAGCAGTGAAGGCAAAGTGGGTCCTGGGCTGGATCAGGAAGAGTACAGCTAACAGATCAAGGAATGTGATTATTCCACTCAGCACTTGTTAGGCCACACCTGRAATACTGTTTCCAGTTTTGGTCCCCTGAGTTCAATATAGACATTGGAAAATTGAGGGAGTCTTATGAAGGGTGTCAATTGATTAAAGTGTTGGAGGAATTGGTTTTGTTCAACCTAGAGAAGAGAAGGCTTTGGGGATCTAATCAGTCTTCTCATCTAAAAGGTAGTTGTAGAGAAGATGGAAGTACGCTCTTCACAAGGCAGCATAGTGACAGGACAAAAGGCATTGGGCGCAAACTGCTTCAGGGGAAATTCCCTCCAGATATAAGAAAAAAATCTTATTTTACATTTAAACACCAGAATTGGTTGCCCAGAGAAGTCATGGAATCTCCCTCGCTGGAAATATTTGAGACTTGGCTTGACAGGGCCCAACCTAACCTAACCTGATTGCAGTAGAACTTTTCTATGACTCTCTGAACATTTATACAGAATTCATAACTTCAGTTATGAACATTGTTTTGTTTTATGTTGATAACTCTGCATACATACAACTTCTCCATTTATTGAACTTAGTTTTAAAGAAGATGACTAAGTTGTTCCAGTGATAGTTTTTTTTTTCTCTTAGTGTTCAGTCAGCATACAGCCCCTGGGTTTTCTCATGTCTTTTACAGCTTGAATGAGCAGCTCTTTGCTACCAGAAAACATAGGTGCCTTGTAACTAGTGATCCACTTACTGCTTATTTTTTGTTGGATAAACTAAACGTATTTAGTGTCTTAAGTATCTTGCTATATGCTATAGGTTTTTAAATCTTGAATTGTGTTCTTAGCTTTTTTCCTGAATCTCTTCTGATTTTTAAAAAATACCTCTAGGAGTGTGGACACTACAACCAAAGAGACTGTCTACTAATGGCTTTACTAATGTTACACATAGAGGAGGCACTTTCTCCTCCCTCAGTCTGTATGACTTTACTTAACATTCTAATGTTCCTCAGCTTACCTGTGCCAGGATTGAATTCTCCATTTCCTTACTGGGAAAGTGAAGTAGGTTTGTGATTTTCTTAATTTCATTAATATCTCAACTCATTTGCACCATTAAGTTGATAGAGGTTAGATTATGTATGTATTCTACTCCGTGACGGTTGTAGTATTTTGTCTAGGTGACCTGCAGCAGGTTATTTGTTTGCCCATTATAAAACAGGGGCATGTCTGTTTGTTTTTATTGAATACATGCCTCTCTCTACTGATTTGTGAGCTGTTGATGTTTTTCTGATAGCAAAATGTCCTTGACTGAAAGATGAATGAGAGCAAATATGCATTAATATGTATACTGTTATAAGACTAAACTTACCTATGGATTTACATCTTCCAGGGGGCCAAAGGTAAAGCAAGCCTGCCTAATTTCTTAGACCATATCATTGCTTCTGTGGTGGAAAATAAGAAGACATCTGATGCTGCAAAACGAGCTAGTAATTTGGCTGACACGCAGAGAGAGGTGAAGGAAATGGTAATGGGATTAAATGTGCTGGATCCACACACCTCCCACTCTTGGCTGTGTGATGGTAGACTCCTTTGCCTTCATGATCCTAGCAACAAAAACAACTGGAAGATCTTTAGGGAGTGCTGGAAACAAGGCCAGGTGAGTGATGAAAAATAGCCAAGCCTTACTGCTATAAGTTTCTTGAAATTGTAACTGATCCTCCTTTATCAACATGTCCATTYGAACTTTGGCCAGTTGGTCTTGAGTGCATATGATGCACAAAGATTTCAACTTTAGCACTATGAATGGGGGACACAGGAGCTCTGTGTACTCCACACTGTACTGACTCAAGCCTATGTGCCCTTGCACACTGACCTTTTCTCAGCTTACTGGTGTGAGGGTGTATGTTGTGACAGTCTTTTTAGTTGTGGTGTGATTTGTGCTGAACCTGTTCAGCCACGGGGAGAAGTGAGTTCCATTTGTGAATCCACTGTGATTCATGCATGCATCCTAACATCTACCCCATACTTGATGCTTTAGAGCCTCAGAGGAAGGTCCATTCCTTCCAGCTGCAGTACATACAAGAATACAAGTACTGCATGTAGTAACTTCTGGAGAAATTTTGGGGTGTGCTTGGCACAGTGTCTCATCCTGAGCCTACAGCCTGTATGAACCCAAGTATTGCTGTGGACTCAGCATCCCATGTGTTGAGCACTCTCCTGGATTTTCTGTGGGGTCATCCACCAGTTAAATCTTCAGTCAGAAGACTGGACCTTAGACCTGTTGTCAGCATAGTCACCTTTTCAGATCTCAGTCCATAGTGCTCTAGCTTTTAGTCTTTAGAGAACCATTAAGATTGGCCTGGTTAGTCAAGCTGAAGCTTAAGAAATAGGTGAGTACCTTTTGCTGCAGAGGAGATGCACCCATAGTTCTGACAGAATTTGGTGTCCTGAGCTGTCAGTGTTCAAACTACGTCCTTGGGACTTGATTCTTCAGCTACCTCTGACACTGCCACCTTCACCAACTACTCAGAACCAAGACCATTGGAGCTAAACAGTTTTGTCCCTCATGTTTTCTGGAAAAGTCCTTGTTCTGTCTTCTGTTATTATGCTAATGCTCTTGGCACTCATATTCCTTGCTTTTTTTGGGGTGCTGCCTTGCAAGACATTGTGGGCTTCTCAGCTGTGATGAAAGAACAGGTCAGGCTACATATTCCTCTTCTGAAACTCTGGATCTCTTCCCACCAGAGGTGGAGTATTTTTCAGTCAACTTTAGCCTGTCACTTGGGACTGTGCATTCTCTGAGGCCCCTAGGCACAAGCATGACTAGCACATGGCCATGAGAACCGCAGAGAGGATTGTGGCACCACCAGCCACAGAGTTTCTAGTTCCTGTTTCTGTTGGAGTCAATACTCCCCTAGCCAACTCTTAACAGATGGAAGAGGTTACTGTGCAGCACACTCACTTGTCTGACTAGAAACTTAGCTCGCTACTGCTGTTGTCAGCTTTCCCTGTAATTGAAGTTATCTTCTTGTCCTCCTGAATTTTTTGCAATGTACAGGGATCTCTCCTGTTTTTAACTTGTTGGATTCCTCTTATTCATGAAGGATTTCAGATCATTCTTTTGCACCCCCATGGTGTCCGATGTAATTTTCCTGTCATGGCTAAGAACACTTGAAGCGTCTGGTCAGTATCCTTTGGTAGTTTTCTCAACCGCTCCGTCAGCAAACAATGCTGCCTCTCTGAGAAGGATCCTAATATTTCAGGAGCTACCAACAAAAGACTTGCTCGTCAGCTTCTTTGCAGTCAAGGCTGGCTGATGGGCACAAGATGCTGCATGTGGCAATGGGGTACGTGACTTAGCAAATCCTGAAACTCTMTTCATGGATGCTAGAGATGCAATTACTGATCTTCTGTCCAAAGTGTAGCTGTCAATGCTCATCGCCTTCCAAATTGGTGCAGACTAAGGCTCTGGCCACAACTGTCACGCTCATGTACCATTCATGATCCAGTAGTTACTGGGAGTGTTCTTAAACAATGCATTCTCAGAGATGTTTGTCTGTGGCTCTGTGCATATCTTTGCCAAGAGTTGTGATACTAGCAGAACATCTAGGAGCATCTGTGCTCCTCAGGGTTGTACTGACCCGTTTGTTCACGTGAATAAACCCGAGATCCACCTTCAGATCACTTTTAATGTATAGGACACAACTTGGAATCATTTCAAATTTGTATAGGCATGTGAACTGTTACTTGTACATAGTAGTTACTAAAACTAAAGTTCTTCAGGGTTGGTAATCCATTTCTAAGTTCACTTCATACCCCCTTTCCCTCTTCTCTCAAGTCTTCTAACTCGCTTTAGAGATTGCAATGTGAAAGGAACTGAGTCTCAAGTCATCTTAAACTTATAAGTTTTTGGCCAGTGGTGGGGAGGATTGTCTAGTATACCTTTTCCTAGTATTGTTAGTTCAGGAAAAGCCTTGAGCTCTTATGGAGCATTTATTTTGTGGCCACTCAAACCTTGAGTTGGAATGTGTATGTATGTTTAGCCTAAACATCTTAGAAAACTCCTTTTGCAAGTGAACAGCTTCTCTCCACCCCTTACTTTTGTACTTGGGAGTTAATGATGATCCATAATCGTGCATAAAGAACGCGGGGAAATAACTAAAAAAAAAAAGTTTTTGTTGGCATTTTCTTATGAGCAAGTTTTAATACAAATATTGTTTCTAGTAGTAATTACTTTTGTGCTTAAAAACAGGGTGGGAGGCGGCTTTATGCATGCAGTACTTCCACATCCTGTCTTGTCTTAGAAGTAATATATTAGACTAAGGTAACCACACATGGTCTGAAACTGAAGTTTGCTTTGACTCTAGTTATTTTTTTGATGTACAAAAGCTGGACATGTGGATGAAAATAATTTGTAGCGTCTTTGGTRTGATGGTAGTGAGGGGTTTCAGCTCTTAGTGTGGTTGCATACGTAAGAAACTTGGTTATGGTAGAGTAAGCATTTATTCTTTGTATTCTCAGCCCGTGCTGGTATCTGGTGTCCATAAGAAGTTGAAGCCAGAGCTCTGGAAACCAGAAGCTTTCAGCTTGGAATTTGGAGATCAAGATGTAGATTTGGTGAACTGCAGGAACTGTGCCATAATTTCAGATGTGAAAGTGCGTGACTTCTGGGATGGCTTTGAGATAATATCTAGTAAGTAATACCTAATGGCTGACTAGTTTGGTTGAGCAGTCTGTCTTATTACCTTGACCACCTCCTCTTTTTCCACCTGCTTTCTTGAAAGGCAGAGCAAAAAAAAAAGTTCCTGATAGCTATCAGTCTTGTCCAAAGAAGCCATTGCTCCGTAGATGTAGGGCACCCTAGAAAACATTTTACTGGTGAAGATTAAGGTTGAGCTGCTGAAGTATTTCAAAATACAAAATTTTGGCTGTACTACAGCATGTTGGTGTGTTATTTTCATGTATCAAAAGATAATCTGTATCATGGGAAACTACTTTTTCTGAACTTTTCTCAGTGAAAACGATAATCATAATCAGTTACCATTATTAAGACAGTATGAGATTTGACTACCCTTACTCTCCTTTCAACATCAACCTTTATTGTAAAACTAAAGGGAACTCACAAAACTAAATGAGATTGAAGCTTGTGGAAACTAAGACTCAGTGGAATATGCCAACTAAATAAACTTGAGTTTATAAATTATTTTTATTGCAGATCATCTGTGAGTTCAAATACATTTTTCATATGACTTATGAACAGCAATGCTGTATGTGTACCTCGTGATAACACACTCCTAACACTTGAACTAACCAGTGAAAAATCCTGGGAATATAATTCCTGGGAAAAAAATTCCTGTCTTGAGTTGGTCAGACTGAAAATCTACATGATTAATGAGCTTCAGAAAAGCAGGGAGCTCCATTTTAGATTATATGCATCTAGGTCAGGGCAGTCTAAGATTTATAAATGTTAGAGTTGTAGTGGTTCATTGCAATGCTGCCGATTTTAAAAGTGTATCTGTAAAATGGTTTTCTGTATTTGTTGCTATGTGTACATAGCAGAAATAGCGGACAAATGAGCAACTCAACAGCAAACAGGATGATATATTTGTAGACTGAAAATATTCATTCCCCTAGTCGTTTTCCAATCAAAGAGTTCCCAACTTTGTATATTTGGAACAATATAAGTTAAATCTTGTATTTTGTGCTGTTAAATTTCATTCTATTCCTGTTACTACTGAGAAATGAATGGTCTGGAAGGATATAATGGTATTGATGGTAATTGGGAAACTTCACCAGCACCTCACTCTTGTGCTAGGGTCATTCATGAAAAGAGTAAATGCATGTGGATCAAGTTATCTTCAAGAAACGTTATTTGTGGATGCTTCCCTTTCAGCAAACTCCACTGTTGCCTGCCTCTTGGATAGTGCCTTTACCACACTTTATATAAGAAATGTTAGTGATCTAGACTGGAAAGCCTGATCATTTTTGCTAGTTTCTTTTAAATACATTTTAATTAGTGTTCTTCAGCCAATCCCCAGTTTAGAAGATCAGTATTCTCTATGAGTCAGTGATTTCACATGCGAACTGATGTGAAAATGGATTGGAAATTATATGGTGACTGACTTCTCTGCAATAGGTCAATTTTAGATTTCTCAAATATGTTGCTGTTTTTATTTTCAGACTGTTATTTAGCTATTGAAGAGAAGCAGAAGAGCCACTTAATTTGGAGGTGGTATTGAGATGATCCCTTAGTTATGCTATCTGATACTTTGTTTATTTTAGTTGATTTTAATCTTGTGCTGTTTGCTTTTGATATCTTCGAGTTTTGTCTGGACAACTTGCAGTTCTTACTTCATCTTGATCATTCTTAAACCTGCTTTTCTTTGCTCATCAATTTTCTATTTTTCATCCTGTTTCAYGTAATTTGTCAGATCATTACGGTCTCCAAGTAGCTGTTCACTCTGTCCTTTCCGAATACCTTCCTAAAAACTGCTTCTCCTTGTTTGGATCAAAGGTTCGTGATTTTTAAATGTTGAATATGAGAAGTTCTGAAACATCTTTGAATTCAACTCCTTGAGGACTTGAATCCAGTTCACCTGCCAGTCTAAAATCCGTAGCTCATTAAAATTAATTTCCTTTAAATGAGTCATTTTGTTCTACATATCTGCAGTTCTTCCTTCCTTTTAATTTAAATCAAATCATTTTTTTAATATTGTAACCTAGGGCTGTTTTCCATAGCTTGTTGATACGTACTGCAAGGTGACTCACAGGTCTTCAAGTCCCAGTTTCTTAGATATGTTTTCTTGTTAGGTGCTGCCAGCATCTCTACTAGGTTACACATTCTTAGGTACAACTAGTTGCTTTTTGTTTGGCTGATAATTCTTAGCGTGGCAGGGAGTGATGAAGGATGTAACATTTTGGGGAAAGGAGATGTGGAGGTGTCCGGCTGCAGTCCTTTCTGTTTTCCAACTGATGGCTTCATGTAGAGCTGTGAAGTATCTGGTAGAGGAGTGAACTTCATTTCTCTCTAAATGCCGTGAGTTTCCCAAGGTGCTGCATTTACTCACTTCCAGATATTTTATTAGCCATTCTAATATTTGAGGAAAAACAGCAGTTGATATTGTGGTCARTACTGTCATATCATATATCCACTCAAGAAAACCTTTCCTGTTACATACAAAATKTCATCTTTCTGTGCTGCCAGCTCTCTGCTAACAGTCAGGTCTCAGGTAAGACTCTTGAAGTGAAGAACAGATGTTTGAATTTGGCACCCCTCTAATTTGCCTCCTGACAGGAAGAATTTTGAAAACCAGAAGCCTTCCTCCCTGCATTTTTCAAAAATGATTTCTTAGATGAAGTTTGTGTTTTAAAGCAAACTAATTGACATGATTCATCTTAAGATGTGGTCAGTCTGTCTGAATGGTTCTGATCTTCCCTTGGCATCCCTCTCTAATCAAAATGGCGTATGTTACAGTATGTTACAATTCAGTCATCTTCAGGAATTCTCAACTATCCTACCCTGTGAATTAGGAGGGACGTGTTCTGTTTGGTCCCCAGTGCCGGATGGTAGTCTTCCTTGGTAACCCTCTGTCCTTTAGATTTTTGAGCATGGTATATCATGGTTTCTTGCCTTATACTAGAGTTACGGTTGATCTCAAAGCATTCGCTGATAGCATTTGTTTTATAGAGGCACCACTCCTCTTGAAATGAAATGTAAAACTCCTTTAGACTGAAAGTGGTTAGGCAGAATGTTCTGGAAACTCTTGTTTTTGGAGTTGGATAAAAACTCTAAGATTTAGCAGCTATGCAGGATCTTCTAAACTTCTGCTGTAGGCAATGATACTACCCTGTATCTAACTGTTACACTCTTATTTGGTCATGTATTGTAATGCTTGGCAGCCCAAAGAAAAAATCAGTGTCTGTTTTGCTGTGTTATGGAAGAGAGGTATTGCTACAAAGAATTTATGGCTTAAACAAGGTAATGGGTTGTGGTAAAAGACAGGACATACATAATCTTAATTTGTTTCTTGCAGAACGGCTCAGGTCAGATGACGGTCAGCCAATGGTACTGAAGTTAAAGGATTGGCCTCCAGGGGAGGACTTTAGAGATATGATGCCTACAAGGTAAGTAAATCTTAGCAACAGTGCCTACAGGACTCCAGCTGCATGGGCTATAATCAGCTTAGAGATACAGGCATATTGAAAATGGAGCAGAAGAAAACCTGACTTTGTTCTTTCTCCTCTAGATTTGAGGACTTGATGGAAAATCTTCCTCTTCCTGAGTATACCAAGAGGGATGGCAGACTGAATCTGGCTTCTAGGCTGCCAAGCTACTTTGTCCGTCCTGACCTGGGTCCTAAAATGTACAATGCCTATGGTATGTGAGAATAATTCTACAGATGTTCATTTTTGTGACTCCATATTATATTGCAAGCATATGCAAGGCTGTTGTGTTAATCAAAAGTCTGTGTAGAGTACTTACCTAGGACACATTTTCACTTTTCTGAGTTAGTCCTGTAACTTATTCCTGTGCTAGTCTTTTTGCTATTGTCAGATGTGCCTTTTCTTGCCTTGTAGTTCCCAAGAAATATTTATGTGACAAGTTAAGTTTGCAAACAATTACTCTTTAATATACACAATAAGAATAATACTGAGGCAGGGTTGAAGATGAGGACAGTATCTTTTTGAGACCAACTGATGCAGTCGAGAGGAAAATGCACCAACTTCTGGGCACTTGGGTCTGTATGTTCATGTTTCCAACTAAGACTGGGATTTTCTTCATGCATGTCTAACAATACAGGTCATTGACAATATGCAAGACTGTCACCATGTTCAGCTGCCTGAATTAGATGGGTAGTTTTGTTCTCTGATACTGAAATTGTGTAGTAGGTAAATAACATACAAATAGAGGAAGCCTTTGCCTGAGCACATACGCTGCATAGGGCAGTGCAGCATTAAACTTTCAAATGACATTTAGTACAGCAGAGGATTGGGGATATATAAACAATTAATGCATGTTTTATAATCTTGGAATTACTTCATTTCCTGAATGTACTGTGTTTGAGATGACTGCCAAAAGTAGGGTTCAGAAACTTTTAAATTAAAACAATTGGTTGTTAAAGTTTCAAGATACTTTTAAACACCTATTGATTTGGAAACGTGTGCTTAGGAACTTCAGAGTAAGATAAACTAATGTTTAAAGTAGTYGCTCTTGGGATATACTGAAAGATATCACCTGATACTGATGAGGGGAAAAAAATTGCAGACCTGTCACAAAACAGGTACGTAGAAGGAAGATTAACATAGTGTAACCTCTGTAGTTCTCTTTAAATGCTTACGATACAGGGGTGCAGGATTTTTTAGGCTTTGAATTCCAACTACTAATATACCTGCAGTAACAACTCACCTGAGGACATGAAAGATTTTTCATTGTTTCATCTCCTTAAAAAAAAAATTTTAACTCAGTGACTAGATGTAGATTTTAGGCTTAAAAGCTGTAAACCAACTTCTTGCAGTTCTGAGAAATAGTTTTAATGGGATTATTTTGTTTTTTATCATAGCAGTATGATATCACAAATAAAGGAATTTTTAAAAATATAGACATTTGTGAAAATATGCAAATTGGAGGAGKGTTTTTGATATTTAAAAGTATTGTCCAGTGTTTTGGCTTGTATATTACTTGACGTGCAAGTTCAGTGAAGAAGGCTCCACACCAAAAGAGTTTATCTAATCGAGCAATATACAGATTAGAGTGCAGCAAGAAGCAAAGTAATCTGTGAAAGGTAACTTATCTTTGCATTCTGCTAGTTCCTAGCAATGGAAGGAATGGATTCATTTTGTTAGATTTTTCTTAAATGTCAAAGCTTTCTTCTCTTTGTTTTGAGTTTGTGGGGAGAGTGCTGATGTTATTTTTTAGCAGTAGAATTTAATCCTCTAGTATTTGATTCTCCTTAGATATATAGGTTTTGGTTCAAAGAGAGAAAGTATTACACTTTATTTACTTTCAAGGAAAAAGTTTAGGTCTGTCTTCAAAAACAGTGTTATATCTTTTTACCTGTAGCTTGGTTACAGACAAAATAAAGGGTGAAACTAGAAATAGAGACGATTCTGTATGGTGAATGAGAGTAACTTTTCTAAACCGGCAGCCTCCTTCCCAAATTTGAATTAGGGAAGAAAGAAGCGTATTTCAGTTATAAATATATGGGTTTGTTTGGTGAATATGTGGTGGAAAATAGTTCTCACCTTGTATAGTAAAGACTTTCGTGTGCTTAGCATTTTAAAGCATTAACATAGGAAAACTGTAACTGAAGCCTGGTTCTTCAAGTGATAGTTAGTTGCCTAAATAAAAGGACATGTCTATAGGAGTGGACTGTGAAGAAAGCCTATTCTCTTCAATAGGTTTTGTGTATGTAGGACCAATAAATATCAACCAATCTTTATTTAGATGCTTTCGTCTACTTTTGTCTCTATATAAAAGTAGCATTCTAGAAAAAAAAAAAGAAAATTTCAGAGAGGCTACTTTTGTGGGAGCTTAAATAGGGTGGGTTTTATGTTACACTTTTTTTTTTTTTTTTTAATAGGCTTGATCACTGCAGAAGACAGACGAGTTGGTACAACCAACCTGCACTTGGACGTGTCTGATGCTGTTAATGTCATGGTGTATGTTGGCATTCCCATTGGGGAAGGGACCCATGATGATGGTAATGTTTGAGGAAAGCTGTTTTCTTTGAAAATTGATAATGTGTGTTAGGAAGAAGAATGTATCCGAGGTCTTTTATTGTTCAGGTGCGTCATAACTATGAAACATAAACTGCCTTGGATATTTGGGTTACGTCTGCAGCACATATTTAAAAGTGCGGTAATGTTTTGTTGGTTCCCAACTGTGAAAGCAGTGGCATTTTGCTGTAAATTAGATACATCTGTTTCAAGAAAGTACGGAAAACAGTGATGTTACTCTTCCCCCTCCTTATATTTGAATAATTGCATTAGTTCTATTTGAATTCATGACTGAGTTCTGTGGTTTTATTTTGATTAGCTGTTGATTGACACAGTTCCTGAATTTTGTTAAGATGAAGCTTGATACACTTAAGAGTATTATATGATAGAGCAGTTGCAATAGAAGTGTGACTGGGTTTAGTGGATCAAAAGGGTCCTTCCTGTTCTGTATGTCAAAAATCGGAAGCTGTGTAATCATATTGTTTTCATGTGGATCTTCCTTTCAGAGGTTCTGAAAACAATTGATGAGGGAGATGCTGATGATGTAACAAAGCAGCGAATCCACGAAGGAAAAGAAAAACCTGGAGCATTGTGGCACATCTATGCTGCCAAGGATGCTGAAAAGATACGGGAACTTCTCAGGAAGGTATGTTTATGACGAAGGAAGTTTGGACCTAGCAGATTCCTTGACGAGCTTACTTGTAGCAGCTAAATGATGTAAATTGCTGTGGTCATCAAGTGCGTAGGTATTTCTCATGCTCTCTTTGAGGACATCAGAGGTTAATTTTTTCCCAAGTTTTTGAGCCTGGTCTACTTCAKGCTAATGCAGATGTTATTAGTTAAGACCTGAATCATCTTAATGAAAGTAGTGTCATACTTTGAAGTAGTTTAAGGTTATGCTTGTTATGTGTTTTGGTACAGTGTGTTTTGTGGGCCAGCAGTATCAAGTTGTGGTGTCATGGGTTTTTTTTCCCTCCCTATCCTGGCGCTAGGTTGGAGAAGAACAAGGCCAAGAAAATCCACCAGATCATGACCCCATTCATGACCAAAGTTGGTACCTGGACCAGACCTTACGTAAGCGACTCTATGATGAGTATGGTGTACAAGGTTGGGCAATAGTGCAGTTCCTAGGAGATGCTGTGTTCATTCCTGCAGGTGCTCCCCATCAGGTAAGTGTGCCACTTACAGGCCATATTGACAAATAGAATTAAACCTGGAGCACAACAGAACTGTGACTCCCAAATAACTGTTAATTTGTTGCTGACCTTGGTTCTTTTTTCTATGTAGGCAGTTCTTACAGGAACTATTTGAATTGGCTCTTAATCCTTATGTCAGTGAAAATGATATCAAAATCTGAATAATGTGTAACGTGATAGAATTAAGAAAAAGAATATTTAGGGTGAATAGTGAGAAAACATTCCTGCTAGTGAAACTTCAGCCTAGGGAACAGAATTCCAGAAAAGTACGGAGAACAGTAGAGAACCTACTTTTGAAAGCATTATTATATGTGGAAGGATAGGGGACATCTGAGATGTCGGGTACTTTGTTCTGCTTTTTTTTTGAGGGGGGGGCTTTTTTTTTTTCTTTTTAATATCATACTCTTCGGTGCTGCCCAGTAATAGGATGAGAGGCAATGGGCACAAACTGAAACACAGGAAGTTCCGTCTGAACATAAGGAGAACTTCTGTACTGTGAGGATGACTGAGCACTGGAGCAGGTTGCCCAGAGAGACTGTGGAGTCTCCATCCTTGGAGATAATTCAAAACCTGCCTGGACACAATCCTGTGCAACGTGCTCTAGGGGACCCTGCTTGAGCAGGGGGATTGGACTAGATGATCTCCAGAGGTCACTTCCAACCTCAACCACTCTGTGATGCTGTGATTGGGCACGCAGTTCTGTGTGAAATTAAATATGCTTCATTTCTTATTTCTGATAAGTGTGGAAGAACCTAACATACATGCATATTTTATACATCTATATATACACGCACACTCTGTATGGTTCACTCGGTCTTGATGTGTCTATCATTTGGTATGGGKTTTTTTTAGGTCCATAATTTGTACAGCTGCATCAAAGTGGCAGAAGATTTTGTATCTCCAGAGCATGTGAAACACTGCTTCCGTCTGACCCAGGAGTTCAGGCACCTGTCTAATACTCATACAAACCATGAGGATAAACTGCAGGTAACCATTTTGAGGGTAGTCACTAAATATATCCTGTGTTTTGCCAGGTTTGTTCGGTGTAAGAAATAARTGGTTTATGATTTACAAGAAAAATACTTCACACAACTTTGGATGTTTATCTCATTTGATAAATACTTTAAAAAATAATTAATGCATTTGCATCTGCAATATTATGTAAACAAAAATCAGCATTAACCTTCTGTCTTTCCAGAGAAATTTCCCACCGTTGGACTAGCACACATATCAGTATTAATTAGTTTATAAATGGCCAAATCCTGAATGACAGTGAAGCATAGCAGACAAAAAAATCCATATTAAAAAGAAAAAGAAATGCTTTGTTTTGAAGAGAAGTGTGTATTTCACTGAGGTCATTTATATTTGTTTCTTCATTAGTTGTCTAAAGGAGAATTGCTCTGGGAGTGGAGACTTGCTTATTTAAATTTTGATTAATCCCAAATAACAAAAACTCAAGAAATGTGTTTTGGTTTGAAGAAATACAATTGTTTAAACAAATATGTACAGAGCATATTGTGCACTGGATAGAAGTAGTGCGTTGTATACAAGACAGTAAGTTCTACAAAGAGAAGACTGTAAGAGATCTTGATTTCACTTATGTATGCTTCTAAAGAGTTAATATCTGTTTAGCTTGCAAACTTCCCTGTCAGCATTTTTTGTGTATTAGTAACTGCATGCATGTAAAATGGGGGGACAGACATCTGCAAGGATGGCTGTTCTTGGAAAAGTGAGTATTCAGTATATAACCATCCTCCAGCATATCACCCAAGAATGTCAGAACTTGCCATATTAATTATTTCAAAGAATTCAGTGAAAATTTGCTGTAAACAAAGTTCTTTATGGATTTGCACAAATTAGAGTCTTTAGACTCCATACAAAGACAACAGGATGATTTGTTGCATTCTTTCAATTTAGACAGGGTTAAACTATTATTTTCTTTCTCCTTTTGATTCATATGAATCAGGCCCAAGTGACTCATCACACACTTTTTCAAAGTAAATTTATATGAATGACTTAATAGCGTACTTTCTCCTAGGGTCTCATAGAAGAGAGGCTTTACTCTAAAATAATATGAATAAATGAGCTGCTGACTGACCAGAAGATGAGTTAATAGGGCAGTGCAGTTTTCCAAAATATTTGTGTAGTCTGTGACAGTTTAAATTTGTGCTGTTGATACCCTGAAGCAGTAGTAGTGCTAACTTCTGCTGAATTTTTAGTGCAACTCAGTGTTGTACGTCTTCGTGTATACTTCCCAACTATTACGAATTCAACTGCCAAAGTTGATTGCATAGGTATGCAAGACTCTCCTTATTAGTCTGGAGATGCTGATTTTTTTTTCTCTCCTGTTACAGGTGAAGAATATTATCTACCATGCAGTGAAAGATGCTGTTGGCACACTGAAAGCTCATGAATCCAAACTAGCTAGATCGTAGGAGTTGCTAATTCCAAATCCCCTGTGAAGTAAGCCTTTTGCTCACAGTATATACAGGGACTGCACATGACTGCCTCTGCAGGAGCAGAGGCTTCTCACTAAGAGCTGGTGTGGTCAGTATTACACACACTCTTCAGCCACTGTTTTCTACGCTGCCTCAACACTGAAGGTCTAATGGAAGGTCGCACTGTTACATGCAGAATTCCAGATTCTAATGAAAGGTGCCATGTCCCTTTCCTGTGGCCTTTTTGCAAATTGGAATAATAGGGAAGCCACATGGTGTTCCTGCATATTATGATTAGAAATGGTATAAAGAGTGTGGATGTTTTTTTTCCTCTTGCCTAGTTAGTTTCCACAGAGTTAGAAGGAATGCGCTGGAGGTGGGTTGTCCTACTGCAGACTTAGTTGATAGCTGCTGAAGGAGTGTGACCAGCAGTAGCCAAATTGCAGAAATTTAAGTAATCTTCCCATGTGAAATACAGGCCAAGGAAAAGGATAAAGCTATTCTCTGCACTCCCCTTCTTGTAGCCGTTTCTCTATACACTGTAGAGTTGCAGAAATAAAGGGAGAACCCACTTTTTTTCCCAGGAGACTCCAGAAATAGGAGAATTGTGTATTTAGTGAAAAACTAGGTTTGTAGTGAAACAGTTAATATTTCATGAAAGTAGATATTTTTAGTATTTTTGAAATACCACAACTGTTCCTGGATTTTCAAGGAAAGGCACATTACATTTAGTCTTCCTTTCAATAAAATCAAGAAGTGATTTTTAGAAAGCAGTCCAAAATAGCACAAAAACAGCCAAAGGAGAGTGAATAGAAATTGACACCCCACCTCCCTTGCCCTTATTCCTCACCCGTCTTTTCTACCCTGTCCCTCCCTGTCCCCCTGCTTCCTCAAAATGAGAAGGAAGAAGGAATATGAACTCTGTTCTCATGTGGAGATGTTGTGCATCTCTCCCTGCACTGGTAACCGTAGGCAATAGTTCACCCAATGCCAGTGCTAGTTCAAGACATCTATCCTTTCCAAAAGTGAAGGAAAAGTTAACTTTCAGTATCAACTTTGTCCAGAACTATTTTAAGTAAAACGTTCCTGCTTGATAGAACTGTATTCAGAATTTACTAATGTCAGCATTGATGCAATGGATTTCATTGTCCGGGTACATGGGGAAATGTATCTACCTTATATCCAGCTGTACTGTAGTGCCACCTGCAGGCCTGTTAATATGTTCACGGTTATTTCATTTTTTTAAAATAAAAGTCATTTACTGTAACAGTCTGTGTAGTTTCTTTCAGACCTGGACTCTGACCTTCCTGCCTTGAGGCTGTCTCAGTTTCTGCCTCTGGGTAGTGTAGACAACCTGATAACTTTTTGCCCTGTGTCTGACCACAAGGCTTTTAAGCCTGGAGTCCCAAGTATATACTGGGGCCATACCAAGTCACCTATGCATTCTTGATTATCAGATCCTTTGAGTAGAAGATCCATCCTGCTGTGAAGCATATGTCTTATGATGTGCTCCCCTCCTCTCACAGTCTTCCTAACAGGCTGGGGGTCAGTGCTGCCCTCTGCACTGGAGATATGGATGAGGTGGCAAAGATTCCCAGGCTTTTGGCCTTGGAGGTTGTGATAGCAGCAACAGTTCTGTTCACTGACCTGTTGGCTGGCAGTCATTCAGGTAGATTGCTGGGTGCAAGTAGTTCATGCCTTGGCTTTTGCAGCTCTCCTGTGAATATGAGCTAATTCAGTCACTGCAGTTGAAAAGTAAGTTCTGTCTGAACATAAGGAAAAACTTGTTTACTGTGAGGGTGACTGAGCACTGGAACAAGTTGTCCAGAGGAGCCTGTGGAGTCTCCATCCTTGAAGATACTCAAAAGCCATCTGGACACGATCCTGGGCAACATGCTCTAGGTGACCCTGCTTGAGCAGGGGATTGGACTAGATGATCTCCAGAGGTCTCTTCCAACCTCAACCATTCTGTCCTGTGGAAAGGATTACCCTAGCCCATGAAACATTCAATTTCAGCATATTTTTATTATGCGGAGTCTCCTGTGCATTCCTGCTGGACTCTGTGCATGCAAGCCATTCTGAGTGGTTAATTATATCTGAGATGTTTTCTTGTTTTGTTTTGTATCAGCAATTACTGTACAAAAGAGCATAAGGACATAATTGGACATGGGGACGAAGACTTGGCTACGGGTAATGCAGTAGCTTGGATCACTCCAAATGTAGTGATTTACACAAGAGTTGTGCATCTCGCACTGAAGCTTTCTGTTTGGATTGGGTCTACCAAACAATATTTCTGTCTGTTGTATTTTCTCTGTTAGTAACCATGCAGTGCAATCAACCTAAAGCAATATTCAGCCAAAACCAAAGGAATGATTAGGACAAAAATTGTGTGTTAAAACTAAGAAATATGTAGCAATCCAGATTTTTAGACCAGATGAGAACAGGAAAAATTGGTAAATTCATCTGGCAAATCAGTTCCAGTAACTTTTATTTGAACACAGCATATCTCTTACCTGAATTGAATACATCAGGAGATGGAGACTGTACCATTTCATTTGGTAAGTCATTCCGAGTAATTCATTAACACTTTCAGTATTAGGCACAAATTTACACTTATCTAGATTGAGAATCCACTCACCAATTCTTGCTTGTTTTCCACCAAAATAAAATTTTCAGTTAATTAAATGTTGTAATTGTCACCTCTGTCTGTTCAACTAATCTAAAATGCAACTGCTAATATACAACAATTTCAGAATTTCTGAAATAGAATTGTCATTATTGTGTATCTGTAAACACTTAATATCCTTTCCTATGTGTGTTTGTGTGTGTATATCTATCTATATATACACACATACACAACTGCAGGGGTCTGGTTTTTTTAAACATGTTTAGTTTCTGCTCTCTACTGTAGCCTTACATGGTCAGGGATATCTTATGGTACTTCTAAGTAGACTGGGAAGCTTACTGAAACTGTATAATCTTGATGCCACAATTAATTATATTTACAGCCTCAATTACATTCTTTGACAGAGTTATGTGATTTAATTGTGTGAAAAGTATTTACCTTTGTTAGCTTAAATTTTGCTGCTCAGTAATCTAACTGAGCTCCAGAATCTTTTTTTCTGGAAGTGGTTGTCCTTTGTTTACCCCTTTGACCATTTTCTTAGCTTCATGGTTCTCTCATGTGCAATTCCTCTCCCCCTAAGTATCTGTCTTCCAAGGTGGCAAACAGTCTTGGACTGTAGTGTCTTGCTTTGCATAGAACCTCTTCAGTACCTCTGATCATTCTGGCTGACCTTCTTGTGCCTCTTATTAGTTCAGCTACTCCATTTTTTGAGGGAAGAAGATTCAAATTACAGGTTCAAATTACAGGTCAAAATGCAGGGTTTTAAAGGTGGTTGACCATGCATTTCTGCAGTGACGCAGTGATGCTCACTATTCATCTCTGAAACACTCCTATTGCTGCATTTCTTACTAATGGAGGCATTGAGATTTGCAGTAGAGATGATTGTGCTATTTTTCCTGAGCAGTGATAGCTAATTTGGAGCCTACTGTATATTCATTGTGCACATGTAGTTAGGGTGATCTCAAGGGCATGTGTTAGGGCTCTCTCTCAACAGGATTTTTTGGAGAGGGTCAGTCTAAGCACTCACCCTCCCAGTATGGAGCATAAGTTGCATCATACATCATCTTCATATAGAGCTTATCGCAAAACTAACCAACTGAAGTGATGATAATATTGTTTTAAGATGTACAACCAGTAGTTTTTGTCACAGTATTTTCTGGTTACAGTCTTTTAAGGAGCAGCTGATATGTAACCTGGAACATAAACTAATTAAAGGTTTATATATTAGAAATGAGAAATTTTAGAGCAAAGACAAAAGAACTTCAGTTGTAGGCCTTAAAAATCATATTGCTGTTACCTTTAGTTCATTGGAGTCATGACATTTCTTCTACTGAATGTGTTTTTTCCATTAAATGGAGCTGCACAAGATACTGGGCAGGCACCATATTTTGAATATCCATAAGAGCTTTAAGCTCTGGTGGTTCTTTCAGCCAGTGTTCTGTGGAACTGTGGCATATTTAGCACTGTCATTCACCAGTTTCACAAAGCCTTCAATATATTACACAGGACACACTCATCTCTTCCCCTTGGTCTCAAATCAAGGGGAAGAGATGATGTCCCCAGTCTGAAGCTTTCATCTTTTTCAACTGAATAACTTCCCATACCTGATACTAATTAGAAATGAAACAGTCTGCAAGGGCTAATCTTACAACACTTAACCTTTTCTATGTTCATAAACTAAAGGAACTAAACCAGTCAACATTAAATATGGAAGAAAAAAAAAAAGTGTTTTCTCAGTACATCAAAGGTCATCATGCAGTTGTTCCTCCAAAAGATTTTGAGACTGCCTCTTGGGTAACCTGAAGCCATCAAACAGGACTTAGAGAACTTGGATGTGGAAAAGTAACTTGCATTTACCTGCAATACAGATAAGATGAAAGAAGATATCAGGCATGGATAGTCTTTAAAATGTATTCCTCCAATGCACATATGACTCTTCTCCTTCCTCACTTCTGATAGCCCTTTGATACCTACAGTTAAGAGGTATCAACTGAGCTGCATGACATGCTAATCTACTTATTCATGCACCAAGTGTATCTTGTAAGTATTGCTTTGGTAGAAAACTGGAGTGAAACTATACAGCGTATGAGTGGAGCATAGCATGAAAGCACCTGTGGACAATGCATCTTGCAGGCTCTGGTTACTGGTAAGTAACCTTATTTTCTAGAGTTTTCCCTAGCTAATCCTATATCTGGGATGCACACACAGATGTGCTTGAGGCCAGTCACTCTCAGTGCATCTCAGCCTGAAATCTCTGCTCAGTCTGAAATCTCTGCAGCTTCCTCTTCTCCTAATTGTCCCTTGTCTCTAGATCCCTCTTCTAACCTTGGCATACCAGCTGCCCACTCCCACCGGGCGTTTGAAAAGTAACCAGATACTGCTTATCTTAACATTGCTCTCTTCTCTCCCTCTTCTTCCTGCCTTACAAAAGCTTTTTATTTTATTTGTATACTTTCAGGTAGGCTAATATAAAAATGGTAAAGTGAGTTTCAAGACCTGGATATAACAAAGTACAACTGCTTCCCCTGGGAAGGTCACCTCTAACAAAACAGCTCTCAATCACAAAGTGAAATAGGTTAAAAAAGGGAAAAGTTCTTGTCCAATTCTAGGGCCTTACCTTCCACCATGTCAGCTTGTACTGTAAGTTTACATTTTATTTTCTGTGTTTTCCTCACTGCTTTCAGAGTTTGATACTCTTCCATTGCAATCTGCACCTTTAAGCTTCAGGGAGAGGGTTCTTGTTGTGTTCTTCCACTTCACCTTTCTTCTGATAGACCCTTACTTATCCTGCTAAGCTTTTCCAGTCACTTCTGTGTTCTTGAGTCCTGACTGAACTGCTGTTTCTCTCCATTACAGCAGCTTGACCTCAGCTGTGSCAGGATCTCCAACTCTGACCAGGTATTGTTCTAAATGTGGCTTTGCTGGAGCTGCTCTTAAGGAACAGTTAGCTTCATTTCCATGCCTCGTTGTTCAGGCCATAGTGGATCATTAGTCACCTACTTTAACCATCTGTAGAACACACAAATAAGTATGTCATGAGCTACTCCAGCAGTAGCATCTCTGCTAGAAATTAAATTTAAAAATTAACAAATTAATTGCTATCCTGGATGGGCCTTAAGCTCTTAATTTCACAGCACTTTACAATATTACTAATAACTTAGATTAATGACAAAAATAATAAAATACTAATAATAATRAAGCATTCTAGTTTAATCTGACTTGCAGCTGGCTCTTGTTATGCCTTTAACCAGCCCTTCAGTACCAGGAGTTTCTCCTTGTGAGAACATAGGTTAATTAATTAATTTCTCAGTCATCTTTATGTCATGGAAAGAAATTGAGCTTCTTATCATTACCTGTAAATTGCTAGCTTAAAATATCTTTCCTGTACCCATTCTAAAGCTCAGCATTGCCACTTAACAATGAGCTCCTGCTTATGACATTCGCAAAGTCTATCTGCTTTACTAACGTTAATGTTCATGTTCTGTTTTTCTTATCACTGCTTATTTGTAATGCACCATAAATGTTCATATTGCTCCTCAGACAGCTCGTTATACAGTTCAAAACACTAAAGTGCTGCTCTGCCCATGCTGTAGCTGTTTAGCACTCCCAACCTCTTCATAAATCAAACGCTCCAGGTCGCTGGATTCCATCTGACCTGTCTGCATCGTCCAGTTGTGAAGTATGAATGCGTTATTCAAGCACCAAAGCTGTTGCCATACTGGTCCCCCATATGAAGTTGATGGGTTTATAACCAGAATCACTACGGTGAGGGTTGTGCGTGTTTGTACAACTTGGATGTGTCGGGCAGGCTCCTTTCTTCCTATTTGTAGGTTGTTTATGCAGTCAATGGTAAAAATGTGCAGTCCCATATGCAATCGTTTTGTGGCTGTTCCTACCCAAAAGCAGAGTATGATAAAATGTTCTTTGTTACCATTTATAGAGACAGTTGGTTTTTCCACTTTTGGAAATGGGAACTAATGGGAAGTTGCTGATGTTTTGTATTTTTCACTGTAGCTCATTATACTAAAGCTCATGCATCCATGAGAAAATTCTTCCCTAGCAGCTCATTGTTTTCGCTCTGCCTTGCTTCGATCACTTTGCTTTTCAGAAGGGAGATTTGGCAAGCCTCAAGGTTTTACCATAGTGCTGCCTCAGTTTTCTTTTTTTTTCTTTTCTCTAAAGAATCACATTAAGTTCTCTAGCACAATAATAGTGTTTTTAAGTAACGGCTTATGTAACGGTCATCTTTGTTAGCTGATGTGGTTCAGTGATCTGTGTACTAAGCCGCCTCCGTCCTCAGCTCTCGTGTATGCACAGACAACGGGGGGGGAGGAGGGCAGAGGGCGGCATTAATTAGCGCTGGCAACGGCTGAAGCGTCCTGCTGTGCACGAGCACGACTCCCTCAGCCAGCGCCTGCTACGTGCAGCGGGCCCCTGCCCGGGGGGGCCGGGCTCGGCGGACCTCTGCCCGGGGCGGGGGGAGCGGCAGGGCGGCTCGGCCGCCGCAGCCCCGCCTCACGCC
>NW_020448307.1:33386-90965 GCF_003343035.1 Apteryx rowi | reverse complement strand
GCGGGGCGCGGCCGGGGCGGTGGCCGCCGTCTCGCCTCCGGTGCGGGCCGCATCGCGGCGGGGCGGCGGCGGCGGGCAGCCCTGAGGGGATCTGTTCTTGTCACAGGCTGATTTTCGGCACCCTCTACCCCGCGTACTCCTCCTACAAGGCCGTGAAGACGAAAAACGTGAAGGAATATGTGAGTAGGGGCGCGCCGCGCCGCCAGCCCCGGCCCGGCCCGGGGCCGGTCGCTGCGGCCGCCCGAGAGGCGGCTCGGGAGGGGGGGCACCTCCTGAAACGGGAGGTTTCAAACCATAAATGCGGTTTTTCCAAGCGACACTGGGTGAGGGAGGGGAAGTAGGAGAAAACAGTGCAGTCTGGAAGCATTTCAAAGTCCAGCGACAAGTTCTTTTCTCTACCTCTGCCCTTGCCCTGACTCCTTTTACTGCCTTTTCAATGCTGCCCCTGTTTTCTTTTAGAAAGCTGAGTAATTTCCCTTGGCTTATGCCTTTCTATAAACCTTGCTCGTGATCGGTGGTTCCTGTTGGTCAGGACTCCGTCCTCTGCCTTCCTGAAATCGTTTTCTCTCTCTGTCTGCRTCATTGCTATGATGGCAGTACATACAGCACCACATGCTTTTCAGTGATGCGATGCGCCTTGTTCTTACAGAAGTGTGTTCTGAGGTGGCCGGTGGAGACGAGAGCTATTTGGCTTATGAGTGGGATGTATTTCTGTTTAGTGGGAGGAGTAGCCAGATGGAGCAAAGAGGTAACATGGGTGAATAGGATATTCACCCAGGTCAGTATTSCTCAGCTGTGTCACTGTTGCTGTTTGTGGTGCAGTCTATGACTCTTCATCCACCTGGCTCTGTTTGCCACATACAGAATGACATGTTAACAATAAATATTACAGGGTTTAGTCTTATTATGTCTCATACTGCTTCCATCTGCTAGAACTGCATAGACTTGTCCTGCGCATCAACTTAAAATTTAGCCCGCTAAATTTTGTCGCTGGCCAGGACGACAGTCTAGCTCATAGTGGACAAATTTACAAAGCATAACATCTGACTCAGCTGATTTTTTTGGTTTGTTTGTTTGTTTTGCTACTCTCAGTCAGAAATACCATGATCCTTCCTAAACTATTAAGTTTATTCATGGTAACTGGATGGAAGAAACTATCATAATAATTATATGATCCTATGGTTTTATAATTCTCTCTGTAATCCTATTACCGCCTTCTTTGGTCTTCTTCTTCTCTTTCCTCCCAGTTGTTTATGACCTTCATTTGTTTAATCAAATGCAGATTTTACCCAGAATTTTAGTCTGGCTCATGAGTGTCTGTCATGGAATGATTGTGTTCCAGTTACAGGATCTGTGTTAACTTTATGACAGATTCGGATTTCACAGTTTGAAATTGCACTGTTGAGAACTTGGAAAAAAATATAGATATGTTTTTTAAATGTCTTCTGGCATGCTTGTTTTGGAGTTTAGAGACCTAGTAAATATGGAGCCCTTGAGTTTGTAGGCACTCTTTACAGGAAACTTGCTTTTTTTCTGTGGGCAGGATAGTTTTTGAGGCACGTAGTGCTATGCATCTTGCAGAATGCAAATGTTGTATTGATATGATTTTCTTTTGGTAGCTGGTATCTAAATTGCCAAAAAACTTCCCTAATTTGATGTAAAAAAGGAAATGAGATAGAGTACTTGGGTGTTGTAAAGTTATCCTAGCGGTAATGTCGACTAGTCATCTGGCTGTAAGCCCCTCTAGGGCCCTTGTGGAGAAGTGTGGGATTCATGCTTTATTGATAGAGTTTTCTTGAAATGGATAGTTCTGGATTGCTGCAGCAAAGAATTTGCTCTTGTTCTTGGTTTAAGTAAAAATACTGGAGTTGGTTCAAGATACTGTATTTGAACTGCTAAAACTGATCTTATATAGAAATTCTTTCTGCTTTAGAGGGCTACATTAGAAATAAGCATTTCGATGTTGGACTCCATCTGCCCAATTCATTAATCTTTGGAGAGATTTGTATTTCTCAACAAAAGTGGAAAGACAGAGAAGATCAGTTTTGTTAAATACAAGGAAGGGGGGTAATATCTGTTCAAACCGTTCTTCATGTGAAAAGTCAGTGGAAAATTGGAATGCTGTGCTGCATATTTTCAAAGCCAGCTCTGTCCATGTATTGTTGCTTCCTCATAGTGCTTAAGAACCAGCATAGGTGGGGGAGAAAGGACTTACAGGGGAATAGCTGTGCTAGAGACTGTGTTGTATTGAAGACCACATTGTCACAGATCAAGATATCAAAAATAGTCCAGCTATACCACCACAGAGCACAGTGCAAACTTACCCCCCCCCCCCATGATGTAAATCCATTTATGGTAAGTTCTTGGGCAGCTGTGACAAACTGCTTCTGGTATTTCAGGCTCTTTTAAAAGAAGCACCTTGTTTCTCTTCGCATGTGGTCCACAGTTTTGGTCAAATCTATATTCCAACTATGCTTTTGTATTCACTAAATTATGTAGGTTCTTGGTGCAAGTTGGGGAGACTCCCTATGGACCATGAGCTGAAGCTGACAGTCATCACCTGAGTGGCAAAGACCTCACTCCTTTTTAATGGATAGCAAAAAAATACAACTTGGATTGATTCAGTTTTTGACAATGTTTATAATCTGTGCATTACAAACTTTGTAGGAAAGAAAACAGTGATTCTTCCCCCACTTTCTATTCTTCCGGCTCTGATAATCTGCAGTTCAGAGACTTCCAGAGCTAGATGGATTCCTCTAGTTTATTCAACAGCTTTCCCTGTACTAATCTTCCATGACCGTGTCCCAAACCTTCTTCACTCTTGCCATCTGGTATCCTGATTTGATCAAGTGTGCGTGTGGGTGGGGGGAGATGTTTTTAAATGTCTGCACTTTTAATTTGGCTCCCCTGAACTCTTATTGTAAAAAGTAATGAATATTCAGCACCTACTGAACTTCTCTAGGAAACTTTTGATTTTTTTTTTTGTATTTTGATTTTTCCTTTTGTATCCTCTTCTTTCTTCATTTTCTCTTTTGCAGTCTGAAGAGTCTTAGTCTATTTAATGCCTCTCTATGGAGACATAGTTCCATACTGTTTGTGCTTCTGTGCATTTTTTAGTTCAGCTATATTTCTTTTTTCTTTGGCTATAGAGGATAGGATGAAATGTGGTAGGAGGCAACAGAAGGCAAGAACCAGACCTGTGTCCAGTATTGAAATCGTGAACACACTGTGTGTTTAAACAGTAACATAATGATGTTTTCTGTTCTTCTTTCCTGAACATTCTGTTAGCACTTAAAAAGTCTAATGAGCACTGAGCTTGTGGTTTCATCAGGCTGGCTACAGTGACCCCTCCTGAGTGGTAGGAGCTAATTTATGTAACCACAATAGTGCTCACTAAGAAAAAGCAGAAACTGCACGGTCATTACTTTGTATTTAATGACATTGAGCGATAAAATGGTCAGCTGAAGAGCAATCAGTATAGATTCCCCTTTCTGAACTCTTTCACCAGCTCTCACCTAATTCCCTGGGTAGAAAAGTACCTTCTGCAAATTTTGTCATCTTGTTACTCACAGCCTTTTCCAGATCTTTCATGAAGATGAGCAGTGCAGATCTCAACACCGATTCCTGTGGGATTCCACTGGTTACTTTCCTCATTGTGAAAAGTGACCATTTTTTTTATCCCATGTTTCTATCTTTTAACCAGTTGTTAATCCTCAGGAGTCCCTTCCCTTTTATCCTTGACAGTTTAGTTCTTTGAGTGTTTCAGCCTGTTGGAAACTTTGTGGGAACTCTGTATACCATATAGAGGGAGCACTGTAGCAAGAGCTTATTGATTCCTTCAAAAAATTCTACTACATTTGTAAAGTTAATTTCTTTCAGCAAAAAACATACTCCTCATTATATTGTATATATCTATTTATCTACTAATTGCTTTTATTATGATTTCCTTCATTTTGCCTAATACTAAAGTTAGATTTGCTGGTGCATAGCTTCCCAGAAATCTCTCACCCACTGGCATCCTGTTTGCCTTTCATTTGTCATTATTCACACCCTTTTCTGTACAGGGGCTGATTTAAGTTGCTGTATCCAAGAGTTAACGGTTTGTTTCTTGGGGTTGCTTTAGAACTCCAGTGAATAATACCTGGTCCTGCCCAAACTGATGATACAAGGGGGAAAAAAGCAGCGGGAGAGCCATAGAATAAGAGTTTTGCTACATTGTGTTTTGAAAAGTTGCACGATAAAGTGGAAATCAGTTAGGTTACTAATGACTATGTATAAAACAGTCTACTGTGTTAGAGGGTTGGAGGCAGCGTAAGTTCTTTTGGTTTTGTTTTTTGTTTTTTTAAGAAAGTTCCTGAGCATCTTTCTATTACAGATCACCAAATTTACCAACACATGTAAGTTTGGGGAAATATTGGCTTTTATAACTTCATTTGCTGTAACTGAGAATGTTACTAAACTGTTAATGTCATTTTAATATGTGGATTATTGCTAAAAATCTACTCTAGCAATACTGTTGTCCAAAAGATCTTGATGCTAGAATTTTCTAACTGTATGAGATGCAAGATACTTTTAAACATCTGATAGGAGAAAAAAAGCAAAATGATACAGAGTCTGTTTTGTTTTGTTTCTTTTTTAGTCCCCAAGAAAATTCAATACAGAATTTCCCTAATTCAGATTGTTTCTCCCGTTCTTGACGATGAGAGTCAAGTTTGCTTTTAGCAAAGGTGCCCTCCTGTCTCCATTTATCCTCTACTCACATTTGTTTTTAATTCTTGACAGCACAGAAGACTGTCCACTTCCCTTATAAGATCCTGACTCTGCTACTGGAAACTTTTGGGTAGCAGGTTTTATAATTTAGCTTGTTCTTCTTAGGGAATATTGTTATTTGGCCTGTAACTGAGAAATTTGTTACAAAACCAGTAGATCGGGGGGGGGGGGAAGGGGGGGGGTTATTTTGTGTTTACTTTGAAAGAAATATCTTCTACTCCAGAGAAAGGTGTGAGGAAGTAGGGAGGTGGATGTTCTGCTACAAGTGTGTCATAATAGCACTAAATACACCCGGTAAACTAGACTGGAGCTTAAACAAGAAGATAACGCTGGTGTGGTGTGATCTTTGTTTTCTTGCCCCTCTTGCTGAGACTTTATTTAGGAAAACGAAAAAAGTCCCTCATGTAATTTCTGGGAGCAATAGTTATGGCTAAGAATACTTTTAATAATAAGTAAAAGTAAAATACTACATCTGTCTTGTTTCTCCCCAAGGAAACACTTAAAATCAAGAAAACATAGGGCTACAGCTGAACTAAAACATTTGCACATATATTTTTATTAATGTAGTCATTATGTATTAAAGAATATAACTTTTTAATGTGAACTGCTAAGTGTTTTTAAATTTTTTTATTTGGGATCACAGCACTATTGTTACATCATGATATTGCTACAGGACAGGCATTTTTCAATATATCAGTACTGATTTATCTATTTACAGCACATTAACCCTACATGTTTTCCCAGACTATAATGTAACATCTGGTATGTGACCCTCCGTTACCAATTATATATGCCTTCTTGCTGTTGACTTCCTCTTAATTTGTGGAAGTGATGAGTCATTTTTACTGAGAAGACATTTTGCTTTCTCTCTGGGTTCTGGTGGATGTCTAGTGAGTGACTGCTCTTTTGTAGGTGAAGTGGATGATGTACTGGATTGTGTTTGCCTTTTTCACCACAGCAGAAACACTTACAGACATTGTTCTTTCTTGGTGAGTATCTTGGTGGCTTATCTTTTTTTTTTTTAATAGAAGAGARGAGTAGTGATAGGATGCTAAGAATAAACTCTGTCTCTCCTCTAGGCATTCTCAACCCACATGAAGATTTTGAAGGTTTGTAGTACATTGTGGGTAGCAGCTGTTGTCTTAGCTGTTTTGTCTCCTGCAGCTGCAAACAGCTAAAATTGGTCCATAAGATGGTCTTCATCCATTCATTGCACAAAATACTTTTGAGAAGCTGTTATGTGAACTAATAGAATTTAGGAAATGATGATATAAAAGACACATTAAAAAAAATAATACAGGGAAGGGATCTGTATTGCTTTGCAAGTCTGTTGTATGGAGGAGCAGATCAGATGCATGTCTCTGCTCTGAGTGGTGTTTTATATGAGAATTTCTTCCACTCTCAGGGGTGGGGGAGAGAGCAGGTTCTTAAGCTTTTCAGTGGTGTGTGTCATGCTTGGCAATATCTGTATGGAGGCTTCCAAAACTGACAAGTCATTGTTTCACATCTTCAACTGGACCGACCTTTGGAACAGGAAGTCTTCAATTTCTTCATTGCTTTAGTATTTTGTGCTTTGCACATATCTCTGAAACAACCCACCCTAGTCTGAGTTGCATCTTTTAAAGAAACATGATATGGCTCCGTCTGTCTTACAGAAGTGCTCAGCAGTTTTGCCTCTTCCTGCATGAACTTTGAAAAGCAGACGAAGATCTGAACCATACAAGAGCTTGGTCTTGTTCACGTGCTAAAAATGACCCACTAAAAACAAAAGTCTCTTACTACTAATATGTGCAGTAGAAAGTTTGCATTCAAATACTTGAATCTCTGCTGTCTTTCCCAGAGRCTTTATTGAATGAAGGCTAAAGATGAAAGACTTGCGTGCTGCCAGCTCTTTTTCATTTACACTGATCCTCCTTTTGTGTCTCGTCTGAGAAGCACCTGCTGGAAGTTTTAGAAACTGAGCCATCAGCCTTAGCAAGAACTTGAGARTTCTTGAAAACCTAGTTGTAAACCTTGGAAAAAGAGAGGGAAACTACTGTAATATTAACTTCCAGTGAACGGTCTCTAAACAAACTTCATAATGGTGAGAATGGCTGTCAGATTGTAACTTGGTGTGTTTGCAGGGCTGAGGGATGCCCTRTTTATGAAGTTTTCATGGCTATGGATGAAAGACTAAATGACACTTGAAGAAGGTATGTCCTAAGGTTTCAAAGAGGGTTTTGCTCTTCTGACATGACATACTGATTCTTTTTTTCTGAGTCTTTACTCTTTCCTTTGTTCTTTCTGCCTRTGCTGCTCTCTACCAGTTGTCTCCCTCTGACTCTGTACTGATCTTGATTCCAGTTCTCCATCTTTCTCTCTTTTTTTTTTTCTCTTCCCTTTCTTTCTCTCAGGTTTCCCTTTTATTTCGAGTTGAAAATCGCATTTGTGATTTGGCTGCTGTCCCCTTACACCAAGGGCTCCAGTGTCCTCTACAGGAAGTTTGTGCACCCAACGCTCTCCAATAAGGAGAAGGTACTTGCTTGTTGTCAGAAGATCTTGACCTGTCTGGAAGTTGACTGACTTCTGATTCAGTTATGCCACAATAAAAATTGAAACGCGTGAGTCGTGGTTGTGCTGACATTAGCGGATGTAGAATGATCCTGTCTCTGACATAAAGATGTCATGCTGCAGCTTACTGAAGATGACAATATAGCCAGTTGTTTCCCTAATGCTTAGAAAGCATGTTTGACTAATCCAATGCCATGAGCCCATCTAGTCACTATCAGTAGTTAAGCTCACTGAATCATGACAGAAGCAGCGTGTTCTGTAGCCAGGCTGTTCTTTCATGTTCTCAGTATAAGCAAGTGCATTGTTTCAGTTGCTATAATTTGAGATAGCTTTCTGTAAATCAGAGTTGCATTTGCAAGCTTTCTATAAAAAGGAAAGACAGGTACTTGATCAATGACAGCTGATGCTGGTAGCCTTGATAAAAGGATCCCAATGAGCTCTGTGTTTTTAAAGGTGATGGTGGGGGAGACTTTGCTCATATTTATAACCAGGACCTAAATGCTGTGTTCCCCATTGCCTTCCTAGGAAATTGATGAATATATCACTCAGGCTCGTGACAAGAGCTATGAAACCATGATGCGAGTTGGCAAGAGAGGGTTAAACCTGGCTGCCAATGCAGCAGTTACTGCAGCTGCAAAGGTAATGCCACCCCTGTGTACTACAAACACAATGTAAGCTTCTGTGACATGCACGAATCCCCCAGCAGTTTAGCTTTGTGTCCCAGCAGCTAGTGCTGTGGGTCTGTTAATGATGCTGGTACTTGTTCAGACCAGTCAACTTTTCCTTTCCTCCAGTTTTTCTTGCAGTTAATTCTGTCCCTTGACTTACAAAAGGAGCGAAGGGAGGGGAGGAATGGAGTTTGCTGTAGCCGCCTTCTTGTTGGTCATGGGAGCATACCTCTCTTTTTCCCTTCTCTGTTCTTTTCAGAGTACCCTAGTGGGGAATGGGGCACCTTCCCACTTCTGAATGATCCCATGTGAGATGATCTTGGTGAAGGCAAAGTGTCCTTGACACTAATTTTCATGTCCTCTTAGGGCCAGGGAGTTTTGTCTGAGAAGCTGCGAAGTTTCAGCATGCAGGACCTCACTCTGATCCGGGATGAGGATACTGTGCATTTGCGAAGCCACGAGCCACAGTTGCACCCCTCTGGTGGGAGTCTCCTTGAAACCATTGAGGATTCAGGTACAGAACACAACCRCTGTTCCGTTCTGTGAGGCCTCATATGGTGAGCTGGGAGGGGATCCCTGGACTTCATGCTTTGAGTCCTGGAAGGACTACCGGATTGCAGATTATCTAGAGGAAGTTGTGTTGTCCTCCCTAGTTCCTTCCCATCTTCTAACACATCTCTTTACTTTTTGGGTTATTTTTCATAAGGATTGTTGACATCTCTCCTCCACGTGGTCCTAATGACTTGCCACTTGAGATTTCATGTGGTTTTTCGAAAGTCTTTGATAAAACTCTCTCTGTTTTTCCTTAGCTTCCTGTTATTCCTCAGGAGAGGAGAGCAGTGTGGCACAGAGATCTAATGGAACCCCATCTGAGACTAGAACAGACCCATCAGATGAAGATGCAGGAGACAAACTGCCTAAACGTACCCAGAGCCTCAAAGCTTCTAAGAAGATGACAAAAGCTGAGGTGAGCTACTGTGTAAGTTATTTCCAGTACAGACATTGATTTGTGAGCTCTGTTGGGAGGCTCTGGCTTCACAGTCTCACTGAGTTTAAAAGCTGTTTATATGTAAACTTTGCTGGACTAAGTCTTTGCTAGTAGAATCCTACATGAAAGCACTTGCTGTCTGCAGGTGCACTTACTGTACAGGTGTCTAGCTTCTGTATTCTTATGGTGCCTGGAAACCTCTGTCATAACCCAGGACCCAAACTTTTATTTCATTCATGTGTTCTGTTTAAGGGTAGGACATTAGGTATTTTTTTGTTGGCATGTTTTGTTGACTATACTCTCTCCTGTCTGTTGCAGACAGTCTGAATGCATAGTACTGCTGTGACCTTTATTCCTTTATTCTTGGGACAGCTGCTTTCTCCTCATATAAAATGCAAATACTCTGTACCCTCTTAAGCCTTCCTGGACTTCTGCATGTCTGATTTGGCAGAAGTATCATTTGGGGCCCGTATAGATAGGTTTTGTCCTCTTGAAGTTTGGTAACCAGTCRTTGTTGAGCTGTTGCTTCCTATGGCCATGTGATGCTCCCAGGGTATTTGCAGCCATATTCAGATGGGCACGAGCTACCTATATTCATATAATTGAAACACACCATACATAAAAATGAATGCAGTTGTGTCTCGGAGCAATTTTAGTTTAATTATCTTTTCATTCAGAAGCTGGTGTGATTTGTGGAATATGCTCTTCAAGCTGATGCTTTCCAGGTTTTTGCTCTTACTTGGAGGATTTTTTTTTGTGGTTTGATTTATACATGATAAAGTACTTCTCCCTTTTAAGTTGGGGTC
The DNA here is from genome assembly GCF_003343035.1 of Apteryx rowi. Classification (NCBI taxonomy): domain Eukaryota; kingdom Metazoa; phylum Chordata; class Aves; order Apterygiformes; family Apterygidae; genus Apteryx; species Apteryx rowi. The sequence goes on along the minus strand of NW_020448307.1, from coordinate 81,183 downwards.
ATCTTATGTTATTTGCTTGGCTTAACTCAGGCTTTTTTTTTTTTTTTTTTTTTTTTAAGAAGAAGAGTGGTATATGACTAGATCACATTGTAGAGCTTTTCAGGCTAAGTGTAATAATTAAATAATCTGGAGACAAGTAGTCAGCAAAGCATCGTGTTAAGTTGTACTGTTGACCCTGAATTTACGGTGTACAAGACACCATTACATGTAATTAGGCACTCTGTGTAACATATATGTCATATATGTCTGCATCCTTTCTTTGTTCTGCTAAACATTTAGGTATAAAGTAAACTAACGTAAGATGGCTCTTTTTCTTTCTCCTCAGCTTCCAGTAAGAAGTGTGAAAGCTCGCCCCAAGAAGAAAGCTGCAGGTCCTGTTGCTTCTGTCGAGTCATCCTAAGGAGACCTCCCCCTCCCCAGCACCTGTCTCTGTCCCAGGATTTGCCTGTCACCTTCGAAGGGAAACTCCAAAGGAAGGGAGCTGAGATTCATGTACATAACAGCTACTGCTTTGTAGAGCTCATTCCAAGGCAAGGGGGAGGCTGAGATTTAGAACATGAAGTAGAGGATACGCATCCTCTGGAACTTTCTCCTTTTCATCCCTCTGTTGGAGGGAATGCCAATATGTCTGTACATAGCCTGTTGCTTTGGGATTCCCTCTGTATAACCCTAGTTGGGGAAAATCTTTGCTGGAAGAACTGACTAGGGTTAGAGACATCCATTGCACAGAAGCTGGAAAAAATAGTAGACGCTGGAGTTCCACAAGGGTGGGTGGCTCCCCAAAATGTCTTATCTTGCTCTGGGTATCCTTCTGCAACTGTGTGTTGTTAAGAAGTGCCCAATATAATTGATTCTCCTTTAGAATGACCAGTACCGGTCATGTCCAGCCCCTTTCAGAAGGGGACTGAAATGATGTGTGCTGAGTACTTTTGAACATAAAAAGGACAGGCTCCTGGGAGGAATGTGGCAGATTCCGGTTCCTGGTACTGGAAGATAAGAGTTTGATTTTTATTTTATTTTATTTTTCCAGAAGGTTGAGTGAGGGAATTGAAAAACTGAGTTATGAAGAAAAAGTGCTAGTATATGCACATGTGATGGAGCAGATACAGGTATTTGTAAGAGTTAACTGTTGAGAAGGAGAGTGGGGCATCCATAAGGTTTTTGGCTTGCTCCTTGAAGCTGCTTGAATTTTATTTCAAGTTCTGTTGTTCACTTTGATACCTGTAAGAACATCAGGGAGAGAAGGAAAAATGGGCAGGGAGAATGTGGGCAGGGAGTGGTTGAACTCTGCATCATCCTGATGGTTGTTACCACAGATTCTTTCATTATGATGATGACTGGGGAAAACCTAGCTCAATACAGTCTTCAGACATACCAGAGAAATTCAAGAAGCCCTTGTCTTTCAGCTTTAGGAGAGCTAGTCTTCAGAGCATGAAAAGTGAAAAAACAGTTGAAGTATGAAGTTCACTAATCCCGGGGTTCCATTTATGGGGGGAAAAAAAAGGGAGTGGGGCACAGTGTTGGGATTAATCAGTCCTCTTACTTCATCCTACTCCAGCCCTTGGACAATTTTTTTCTGTCTGACCATGTGCCACATTTATCAATGTCTTGAGGCATGAGCAATATGCAGCACTTGGGACAGAACTACATTGAAAGTAGGGTATATTCTGTGGGAGTGAGACTGCAGTACTGCAGAGAAAATTGGAGTCATGCCAAGCCATTCTAGATTCTAATCTGTTGAGAGTTGTTAAGGGGGGATCCCCTGTACACATACCAGCAGGTTCAGTGAGGATTTATGAGATGGGTAGAGCTCCTGTTGTTGAGATACATAATAGGGGACCACCGTTATAAATGTGACTGGCTGAACAAGTACTCCATGATCTTAATCGTTATTGAAACTAGCAACCAAAGGAATCTGGCTCCTCCTTCCCAACTGAAGACCACTCTTGACTCTAGGTGCAGGCATTCTTGTTTGCCTATGTCTCTTGCTGTCATATTTCTGAAACTGGACTCTTTGCTGAACCCTGGTGTTTTGCTGCTGACAATGCATAGAAGCACTTCTGCAGATAAGGCTGCACATGTATTTCTGTCCTAAAGGACATCCCTTCAAAAGTTTGCAACTTTTAAGATTGGGACTGAAATTTTGCTCATTTTCCATTGTCTTGGTGGAAAATTTTTATGAATTGCCTAGCTATTTTGGGGAAGAAAAATAGGGAAAAAGTTATTTTTGCTTTTATTTGTAGCTTTACAGGCTGTGTCAGAAACCTGCATCTTGTCAGGAAATGCTTGTCCTAAATTATCCGTAAGCCTTTTGAGGGCCCAGTAGAAAATCTGTTTGATTTGGCTTTTAGGTTTGAGTTTAAAAAAAAATTGTCGTTTGCTCTTTTTATTTTGTTACCAAACAGTGTATCCATGTATCACTAGTATTGTACATGCAATTGCTTGTATTGAAGCAGAAATTCTTTCCATTTCCAGTGGAAATCCCTCTTTCCATATGAGGGATAAAATATAGGAGAGGAAGTCTTTATTGAATGTATGGAAGATTCAGTTGTGAAGAACTGCTGTCCTAGACTATACTATATTGAGCAAGATAGAACCATTATTCTCTACCCACCAAGTACCTCTATGACCACATTACTTGACTTTCTTTAACATAAAAGTGTCCATAGCAAATTCTTTATCTAAATGATTGTGAGGAACTTGATTTGGAAGCAAGGGATTAGATAGTCTGCCCTTGTGCTGATTTTCCTGCCTATTCCTTGTACGTGTGTTGCACTAGTCTCAGATTACTCAGTTTTCATAYAGTGACTTTCGAGAATACTTTCTAGAATCAGTTCATTTATAGTAATTCTCCCTGTTCTGAAATGCAGGAAGGATTTCTAAAGACTTGATTTGGGTGTTTGGATTTACCTCTGTCTTCCTGAACTAGATTGTGTACTAAATATCTTTTACTTAGCGTTGATGTTTAATGCCATTAGCCTGTGGGTGAGAATGGGTCAGTTTTACTCTGACTTGTGTGGAAAAATTAAATGAATTCTTGTCATAAGTCTGGAGTGGAATCAGGGACTACATCTAGTATGAGATATGAAGCTGATGATGTCAGGCAGCAGAACTTACCCAGAGCAAGAACAGTGTCTTAGCATGGCCACTGTGTTCTTCTTCCAGTATAAATGTAAGTGACTGCTAGATTTCGCTCTGCTTGATCAAAGCCTCTGCAGATCTGCCACCACCTATGTGATAGTTTAGGGAGTTTCTAGATATAATTCTGCACTGGATGGCATGGTCATGCATAGAAGTTCTCTTGTTAATGAGAATGCTGAATGTGCTGTTTTGATAAAATGCTTTTAGCAGCTGTTGTTCAGTGTTTTCAGCAGAAAATGCTAAAATGTAGTTCCTATTCAGTATCTTCTGTGGGCTTCATTGTGCAGTTAAGCAAATGGTTAAATCTTCACCTCACAGTAGAACCCATGGTGTTCAGTGTTTATACCCCTTTGCTAATATGCCTAGGCACAGAGATAAACACAATAAGAGAARATGATACCTGAGGTTTTTAGGGTTGTGTGCCTAAAAATTATCCAAAAGTACCTGCACCACGAGATACAAAGTGAAGCCATGACTTCCTTTCAGAAGGAAGTGTCATACCTCCACACTTTATAATACTATGAGTCAGTGTTCTGCAGTTGGAAAAGAAAACCATGAAACATGGTTTCCCTTCTGAGAAACATAATGACTTGCTACATAAAAGGGAAGAATGTTTTCTCCCTTGGCAGTGCCCTCCTGGGTAGGTAAGAAATAGGAAAAGAGAGAGGAGACTACGGTAAGGTCTTGAACCCACCATTCCAGCTAAATATCTTGATTTCTTACTGTTCTTCAGGGAGTTTTTGATTCTCCAGCCTTACGTTTCCCAGGGTCTAGGGGGGAAATTTCTTTTAGACTAGATTATAAGTAGAGGGAGTATTAGAGAAGGAGATGCTAGAGTTCTTAAAATTGGAAAGCTTGTTCTCAGAAAATCACACCTTCCTCCAGTTTAGTGCAGTGTGTTCCATTCATTGTCCTTTCACAGTGGTGGGCTTTCTTTATTATACATCCCTCTTGGAAGTATGACTCCTTCACAATATATGGCCGTACCATTTCTGCCTTGAAAAGCAAGATTTCCAGAGAACCCTGACTTTCCAGAAACTGATGCTTTTGAGTTTTATTTAATTTGCCATCTTAATCAGCAGGACATACAGTGCCTTAGAAGGAAAGTGAGATAATTATGGAACACGCTACTGGTTCTCAGATCTGCACAGAGCATTGTACCAAGGAGGCTTGCATGTTAAATGTGAAATGTCACTGTATGTTTGAGAGCTGCTGTTAAATTGAGCTGGGTTTTCCTAACTGTTTTCCAAACTTGCATATAATGCTGGAAAGTGCAACTTGTTGCTGAAGAGAGAAATCTGAATAAGAATATTCTTACCCTTCTTTCTGATGGGGACACTGTATTATCATGTTACTCTGCAACTCGCTGGGGAGATGCTGAACCACACTGATGTATGTAACTAGTCAATACTCTAGTTTTTCTTGCTTAGCCCACTAGGAATCTGTAATCTGCCACTTAGCTGAGGCATCTTGCGGTGCTGCTCTCTGAGTTGCCCTCTGAAGTCAGATATATGGAAAACCAGCAAAGTATTCAGAAGTTGTATGAGTTTGTGTGCTCTATATGTGCTCTGAAACCTACTGAATTTAATGTTTGAGAGGCTGTATGTGCGTATATGCATATGCCATGTGGGGATATGCTTTAGTGTTACTGAGGAGAAAGGATGTCTGATCACCCTTCCTCTGGAATTTGGCACTATTACAAGAAGCTGTAAACATGACTCAGTCTTATGTTATTTCTAGGTATTGTTATGAACATGCTAAGTCAAGCCTAGAGGCCTCAAGAGAGATCTTAAGAGGTGTCCAAAGTAACTAGTTCGTGAGAACAATTGGTTTGAATGGTAACTGAAAACAGTAAACTTGCATAGCAACTAAGAACCTGTGCTACAGTTTAGGACAGAAAATGGGGCTATGTACAGTAAAGATTTGTCCAGGAAATATCGCTGACTCTTTCTGTGCCTCAGGCACCATACAGATTAGAGCCTGGTTTCTCACTCACAGCACCTCTGACTCTGTGTCTTACCTTTCTAAGCTGGACTTGAGCAGCATGCATTTAAACTCTTGAACCTTTCATCGTGTCAGAACAATAAAGTTTGAATTCTTTCTCAGCAGTCATATAGACTGCAGGGAGGACTGGATGAGTATCAAGTATCTTACGTCATTTTGTTGTACATATATTATGCTGGGGAAGCACCAGCAGGGAGCTCCAAAGGAAGCATTCATCTGGGAAATTACTTGTGTGTCCCCCCAGCTGTATTTTTGGACCAGAATGATGAACTAAACTCTGAACTTTGCTGTGCTCATATACATAGGCATCTGCAGAATCTCGAAGCTCAATGCCAGAACTGCCATTTTTCTATTTACAGTGAAGAGCTGGAATCAAAATAATACAGAATGCAGAAAAAATGTGCATCTGCTTCTGTTTCTCTTCAGTGTTGCAGGTAAATTTAGGTCTTTGCTGCTGCTTTCCCCAAAACATTTCCATAAACCCCTTGCAAGTAAACCATTATTTCTCTGCTCTGTTTCTCGGCTCCTATCCTCTCACAACCTAGTCACAGTTCTCATGTTTCCTTACATTAGATAAAGGATTACATTTTGCTGACTGTAGAGATACAAAAATGCCTGCTTTAAAAGCCAAAATTTAGCCTTTTTCCATTATCTCATTATCCAATCTTATGACTTAGCATCATACAGTGACTTGTATAACAAGGCCTCAGGCTGGGACCCAGGTGGAACCTGAGCATGTTACTATTAGCGTAGTTTGCTATATCCCTTTCCCTGAAGTGGGTTCTGGCTGCAGTCTGCCTACTGCTGACCCTTTGGACAGGAGTATTCTATGTTTAACCAAATATTGTTAGAAGTAATGTCTGTGGGAGGGCTGCAGATTGAATGAACTCTTAAGCAGCAAGAGTCTGAGCCTTCTGTAATATGTAATTGTTTCAGACTGTACCTGAAGGGTTTGCAGCAACAGTAAAAATGCATTGCCATACTGAGTCATCAAAGATAGGGAACTGAGTTGTGTTCTTTGTAGCAGGTCAGGGAGGAGAGGCTCAGTGACAAGCATTTAACCATAAACAGTACTGTCAGAGGATGTCTTCATTGCATATTGTAGGAATAGCAGGTTAGGTTCATGTGAATTAGTACTGGTACAAAGCAGTCTACCTACAGCAAGCTTCAACCTGCTAATTAACCTTGTTTCTTGGCAAGGCAGATCAGCCTGACAGTTTTCTGCAAATGCCRGCTATAGATATCTACATTACATTGATTCAGCTGTGACAGGCAATTTCAGCATCTGTACAGACACCTTTTTCCTAGCCATTTGGCCAAATGGAAAATAGAAACTTCCTATAACCTGTATTTTTTTTGGCAACAGTGGGTAAAATTAAAGTTTTCTGCCTGTTATTCAGCTTTTGGACAAAATGTTGTACTGCCACACAGGAGATGGGTATAGAGCATCCCTGCACTGTCAGGAAGTGGGAGGTGTTGACTACCTTTTTCTTGGAGCTTGGTTGGTAATGCCTCTKTGGCATGCAGTAGGTGTATGTTAGAATGTATTGAAAACTGTTCCCAAGAAGAGAGTAAAAAGTGCTTTTGCTGATGTGTAGTATTTTATCTTGTTTAGTGATAATTTCTACAAGGACGTGAGGTTTTTTTTTGCTTCACTGTGTAGCAGAATTGATGAGGGTAACTGGTGTGTGGTGTCAGTGTTTGTGGCAGTAAGCAACAGAAATGCATATATGAGCACTAAAGGATTTCTGCTGCCCAGGTGGCACATTTCAGGAGAGGGGAGTGAGATTAAAATACGAACATCTTAATCTAGTATTAAAATTTTCTAGTGAGGAAAGTGTGTCAGGACTGTAAGAACTGAATGAATACTCCCTAACAAATTAGTGACTTAAAAAAGGAAACAGGAGCAAATGAAAGGTAGTACAGCAGCCTCTGTAACAAAGACTGAAATTCCCACTAGAAGGTGTTAGTTATTCAACAGTGCCTTCCATCTGAAGTCACTGTTTTTACCAAATTTCTCCTTTCTTCCTAGAGTAATATTCCTGCATATGCACTTGCTTCTTAAGAGCCTGAATAGACTGGAGTAGTTTCCATTAGAGTGCAAGTATGAATTTCTGGCTGTAAGTTTTCAGAAATTCCCAGTGAAAGCAGAGCAGATATGTCAAAAATGGGTAAAATAGTATGGAATGTCAGAGGAACCCAACCAAAGGAGATCAGAGAGGACTCATTTGAAAGAATGTTTATAACTATTTACACTTACTAGTTAATCCCAACTGACTCTAAGAGCTTTCAGGAGCAGGGTGTAGGCAACAGTGCACACAGTGCTTTAAGGAAAACCTCTGTTCAGTGTGCAGATCAGCACCCACAGTGCTCTAATGCTGAGCCTTAATTGGAATATTGAGTTAATACTGGTCACTCTATCTCAGTAAGAGAGTGTAGTCATAGAAGATTATGTCTTCTGATGACAGTCTGGGAAGGTGGATGTGTGAAGATGCAACTGAGAGAACTGCAACAGCTAACCTTGAAGAAGGATGGCAAAAATCCCCATTAAGGACTTAAAGGAAATTAAGTCTGCTTCTGTTCACAATCAATAAAACAACAGCAAAAAATAGCGGGATTCAGTGAAAAAGATAACTGGCAAATTTGGTACTGGTGTATTCTCTCAGTTGGATAACCTATACAATCACTTGCTTCACATAGTTCTTTGTTTTAGAGGTTAGATTAAAAAAAAATTACATACAAGGAAACTACACTTTTATCTCAAGTAATGCGTAGTGACTTACCAAAAAGAGAGCAAGCTGAATTTTTTTGGTGACTTTGTAAAATCTGGAGGTAAATTATCCAGGTTTCAAACCTAATTTTGTATTCATGCTGCTGCCTTTTGGGGAAGGCGCTGAGATGATGGATTCCTCAATTTGGACTCCTTTGTCTTATTTCTCAAATATTATGAATGTCACATAGAGATAAATGAAATTTTGATTTTGACATGTGGCCATGAATTCATGTCTAAATTCAGGCATGCTGAGAAGACAGGGTCGGTTGAATTAGAGCCCAGTGAAAATGTGGAGAGGCTGAGACAGATTTAGCCGGTTGAAGATGACTGAAAGACCTTCCTTGAAGTGCCTAATTTAGAGACTGCATAGCAATGCATAGCTTTGATTCCATAGTTTTGTGACAAAGTTTCTGTTAGCACAGTGCTAATTTAAAGTCAGTAAGCTCCTGAGTTGTGAATTGCTTTTTGTCCACCAGAGGGTATAAGCACAACATGCAATCATGGAAAATTGGAGAGCAGAGACCTGTCTAGTGTTAGCTGAATTATGAGTGGTTGAACATCAGTATCTTCTATGTTTGAGGGTGAAGTTAGGTCCTGCTTAGAAAGAGAGAGTGAAAAAAATGGGATTTTAATGGAGAAACATGAAGTACTACTGCAGTTTACCCTTGTCTGAAAAGGCCCTTTGAGCTTACTAGGCTTCTTAGTTGAACTACTTTCCAGTGAGGTTTGCTGAGATCACGGTCTTGGAGGCAGCTGTGTAAATGGCTATGTTTGTGATTTGCCTTTTGCAATTAAACAGTTTCTGTGTGTATGTGTGCTTCAGTAGTGTTACTCTAATTTATCCTGGGAATTTTATTATTTCCAGTAGAATTTCCTGGTAAGAATGAGTAGTTTCTTTCAATTGGATCTGTATTATGTGAAAATAGAAGCAATTTTAATCTAAAAATACAGATGTATCTAATGGTTACTATGGTAATTTGTGACCATAGCAGCAGAGAGTTATCTTTATAAAGAACTGATGGAGGATTGTTGGTGTGTGTGTGTGTGTGTGTGTGTGTGTGTGTTTTTGTTGTTGTTAAGTCACCAGCCTAATTTACGGTGTGCAAGTATTTCAGGAGAAACATTGACTTTTTTTTTTATTATTTTTTTTTAAACCATGCAGGATCACATGGGTACAAGAGATTTTTCTATAAAGAGTACTTTGATACTTAAAGAGTGAGATTATCTCTGCTTTAAATTATTTGCTGGTGTGAGCTGATCCACTGATGTGGAGTAGCTCCTGAAAGAACACTTCTGTTCATGGTTCAGATATGTAATTTGTTAGCCCTTTATTAATGGAAGGATGTTTCAAATCAAATTCCAAATCCTTGATTTCATATAGGAGTTTTGAACAGTCACCAGACTAAGGTATTGACTCTCTACTGCCCCATATCTTAGTAACATTGCTTACTCTGCCTTCTAATGCCCCCCCCCCCCAAATTATAGACCGCAGTTGATTTCCAAATGATGCAACTGGAATAATGTGTCTTGTTCAGATGAGTTTCCTCCCTCTATCTGCTTATTCTGCACACAGTCACATTGAAAAGTAAAGTTCAGGAACTCAGACTCAGAAAACTATTTCTGTTTGTGTAGTTTAGGCAACACTGACTTAGTGACACCTTGTTGTCAGCTGGAAGTTAATTAATGACTCGGTGTTTACTTGCAAAGATTTCTTGAAGTGGTCTGTAATGACTCAAATGGCTTAATCTCAGCACTGCACTGTGAGTAGATAGTTTATTACAGAGGTGGGAGATGCAAACCTTGTGTTGTTGGTACTGTCATTTTAAATTGCCTTTACAGCTCATATACAAGATGTGGTATTCTGCAAACCCAATTTCCTTCCTAAACCACTTTCTGTTAAAGGAATATGAAAATTCTTGATTCAAGTCATGGGCTGAGGGAGTGTTTCCAAAAATCCAGTATTGTGCTGAGGAAAACTCTGTACTGTCCTGAACAAAAAATACTTAGTACACATTTATTATACCAGTCACTTACTGAAATAACTTTTAGGGGAATGGGAGAGAGAAAGATGTAGAGAAAACAATTCTTAGGATGGATCAGAGGGGCAGGAAGTATGCAGGCTTTTCTTGAGTTTATCTGTGGAGAGACTCAGGCCCCCAAGAGGCAGCAGAATCTCCAAATGAGGAAAATAAGGCAGACAGTACCTAGGCTTATTAAATTCCCAGYGAGAGCAAGGGAGGTGCATCATGCTTTTTGAGAAGCAAAACAAGAGTTCATTGCTTCATTGAAGCAATTTGAAGCTATTTTTGGAAGGAAAAGGGAATATGCCAGACATTCCTGTTACTGGGTTTTGTGTTTAATTCTCATTGGCTTCATTAAGGGCTGAGAAAATAAAGCTTTGAATCTGAGTTCAATTATTTAATGATGATCTTTGTTGCAGAGTGGATAGCAATAGCCTGAATGAAGTGGTAGCGCATTGGGAATGTACCAGTGGCATAAACTCATAGCCTAGAATGAAAGCGATGATTTGARGCATGGTATGATTGCTGACTTTTAAATAGGAATTCCCCAGGAAGTTTCAGTACATCCTCAGAAGGGAACTGTGACTGCTGTGGAGTCAGAGGGCTGCAGCTGGTTTCCTCTGGACACACTTTTCCAAAGGGAAAATTTCTTTGGCTGAGGAGCTTCACACTATCACCTATCTGGCCATTGGAGGAGCTTCACACTATCACCTATCAGGCCACTGGAGGAATGTGGCCTTACGACCTGATCATGGGGTGGGACTTAGATGCCTTCTGATTGCTCAGCTGGCCAGTGAATTTATTATTGTGGTGAAAACTGAGGTACTTGCATTAACAGTTCAGTTTTTTTAGGGTCAGAGAGACACATGCTTTCCAGAGAACTTCATGCAGTATACCAGATCCTGACTTCAGTGTCACCAAAATTTGGGTTTTGTTGTTACAATTACACCAAATAATCTGATCATGAAGTTGTACAATTCTGGATGATAATGTCAGTCTTGACTGTTTTTTTTTTCTCCCCCCTTGTCATTAGGACACATTCTTTCCTCTAGCTGCATTTTTCAGGAAGCAGCAGGAGGCACATGAATGTTTGACCTTGCATCTCATAAAATATGGGAATCCTAGTAGGCACACAGAGAGACAGTCTGAGATTCTTTGTGATTTTTGAGAAAGAGGAGGCCTCTTATCTGGGGCATCATAGATGAAATTTATGGACAAAAAATAGGTCCAAGATGTACAAAGAGGTTCCTGTAGGAAAGAGCAAGAGAGTTTAGAAGAGGGTCAGACACTCTTTACTGTCGGACTTTAAGAAAAATCTGATGTGTTTCTGTTCTGTTGTTTTTCACCATATGATCAAACAGTTAAATAAACAACATTGAGCTTACATGCAGGTGCTAAATCTTAACTGTATACCGTGCTTTGCCCTGAAGCAGTTGAGACCCCAGGAGCATGTATTGCATTACAGGAAAAACTTCTTAGTAATGATTTAAAGAGTGATATTAGTAAGAAATCCAGAGGCCTAAAATCTAAAGAAGATCCTAGAAGGAGGTGAGCCTCAAGACTAAACTGGCATAGAGCAAATTAAAAGTCTCTATACTAGCTGCACTCAATGTTCCTTTTACAGGGGATATGTGCTGGATATGAATTGAGCCAAAGCTAAATCACAGAAATTTCTAAGCTTTCTATTTTTCCTGGCCCTGTTGGGACTCTGAGGAACAGAATAGAAATTGCAGAAGGCTGTCTCATTGCTGCTATAATTTGCTAATTCAGGGCAGTGAATATCTTGAATTACATAGAATCTAAACTTCACTTAAAAGCCAACTCTTGTTACCATTCTGTATTTGCCACAGGAATACTGTAATACTGTAATACCGATCAGTGGAGCAATTGTGGTGCTCTAAGGCCGTTACTTCAGAAAAGGAAAAAACAGAGAAACTGCCAGCCCAGACTGAACTGGTCCAGCTAGTCCAGTCTCCTGCCTTTGATACTACTCAGTTCATAATGATCAACAGTGGGCAATGTGGAATTAACACACGTATTGGAGAAGTCTCTTCCTGACACTGTCAGCTTTTTACCCATGCTCTGAAGCCTGGTGGTGTTCAGTGCTTGGGGGAGAGAGGGGTTGAATTCTTTTGTTACTTTTTGGTAGAGTCATAAAGGTTTGGTCACATGCTGCAGTTTAATGACTTAAAGATAGGAGCYTCAAGGCATCCTGATCTCATGTTGTGCTTGCTCTGTTACTCAGACACTTTCAAGGTATCCTTTTTTCCATTCTCTTTTGTGTAGACCCATTAAAGGAAGTCATATATCAATTCTTTGAGATCTTGCTCTTTTGCTTCCATATTTATTTTTTCCTATTTCAAAGGACCTCTTGTTTCCCTCCTATTTCTCCTTGGAGTATGATACAAAAGGTTTCTACAGTGCAGATGTGCCTTCAATCCACAGGGTGGCAGCTAATCCTCAATTCCGTCTCTCTCTCTTTTGCGCGCTCTTTCTCTCTCTTTTCTTTTGACATTTCTGGCAGAAGCACCTTCCCAGCCAAGTTCCCCTCCCTGACATACTCATAAGGGGCATGAGCTTGTAAATACTGCCCTTTTGCTGGGTTGAAAGAGTATTGAGAACAGCTTTTTATTTTATTGTGTCAATTCAGGCTGTATCAATTTGCTAAAGATTGTCGTAGTCATGATGAGACAGGAACACATCATTCAAGGATTGAATTTAGAATATTGCATATTATTACCTACTGTTTTTATGTGGGTCCCTTTTGAAAGGGGTGCTCCAAGCATAACTGAGCAATAGGATATAGTGGCATCTCTAGGCAAATGTTGCTGTGACAGAGGCTCAGCTATCGATGCTTTCTTTTTGTTGTTGTTGGCTTATAGAAGTTATTTATTCTGCTTTTACTTCCAGTGTATTTTAACAGATAAATTCCCCAGATTATTCAAACTGAAATCTCCGTGTGTTGTTAGAATAGGCTTATGAGTTGTAGGTATGGCTTTTTGTTCTTTGCTGTTGAGTTTACATACTTTTTTTTTCTCTCTGTTCTCTAGTTTCTTATTGATGCTTGTGACTATTTTTCTTGAAAAGGCTACTGTTTTATCATCTTTTCAAACTGTGATCCTACATTATTTTATCTATTTTAATTTATGTTTTTCTTTTGTGTTTACAGTCTTCCGCCTTTCTCCCTCTCCATTGTTGACTAAAGAGATAAAAATTGATGCAAAGTCCTACTTTTTCTGCCATTTGAAAATCAAGGCAATTTTTAAGAATCTGCTTTGACCTGGCTTTGTTTCCTCGTTTAGTTGTTGCCTCTCAGTAATTAGGTTGTGTCCACTTCCCAGCTGTTAACCTAGAACCGGGATTCAAAACACGTAGAAGGGTATTTGGCACGTCTCAGAATGGAATGCACAGAGGTGTGCAAATAAGCAATCTGGATAAGATTTTTAGTGTATCCTTAGGTTGCCCTTTTGCTCCTGCAGGTACAGATCACTGTCGACTGAAGTACCATTAGTATTACTTATCTAAGAGACCTAAATTGTAACTGCAAATAACTTCTGGGAGGCGGGAGGGTATAAAGAATCTATATGCACAGTGTTGGAGAGCAGTGGTTCTGGGTGCATGTTAGTCAACATTAGACTGCTAGAATGCCTAAGCATGAAATATTAGACTGGTGAGGAAATAACTGCAGTCCKGCAGGACAGGTAGCAAGAACTCAGATAATCTACTAAAATACTTGTGGTGCAGAGACAACAGGCACAGAGAGAATGTGAAATTAACAGAGAAAACAAAGTAGTCAGAAGAGTTTTCTTGTGATTATCCTCAGTAGCTGGTCCTCCACAGGCCTTGCTAGTCAGTAAAGTGTGTAGTCAGGGCTCGCAGGGGTAGTGATGGGGATAAGAGAGGAATTCAGTTAGCTGTGTTCTGGCATCTCTGTACTTGGTGTTTTGGAAAGTACAGGGTCTCAAGCTGATGGACTATGTTCTGCAGATTGAACTTAATAACAGCAGTAATGGACTGTCTCTGTTTTTGATTGAGTTGTAATCCTTTCTGGCTTCGAAATTCAGTCTGGCTTGTTCTTTTTGACTGTAGCTTTCCTCTGGGACTCTTGTGTAGGTGGAGTCTTTCTCTCCTCCTCCTTGCTGTTGGTTTTCACTGACAATGCTATGAATGTCAGACCTGCCAGCCTTCCGCCTCCATGGATGTCCTCATGAAGGAGGCAGGTTTGCTGGTGCTTCTGTTTCAGCCAGCTCATAGATGACATTCCCACGCCCAGCAGTGAGAGGCTGAGACATGTACATAGTAAATAGAAGATGTTTGTCTGTGTTTCTGGGCATATGCAAAATTATTATGTGGTTATTTTGCTCTCTGCATATGTCTGTTACATTTTATGTCCCCACTTTTCCCAGGGAACAAGTCTATATTCAGGTATTTATTGTAGACTCAAATATGGCACAACAACACTTGTCTTATGCTGAGTGATTAGAGTAGCAATTGGAGTTGCGTGGATTTGGACTTGGAGTTGCGTCCCTCCTACTGTATTTGTTAGAACACTGGCAGCACTTGAATTTCAACCTCTTTTCCTCCTGGGCTAGCAGGCTCAAGTGTAAAGCACTACTGAACTTGGGAGTTTGAAGGTACTGGGCTAGAGATGATGAGCAAACAGCTCAGTCTGCTAGCACAGCAGTGGAGATAATCCTTTTGGATCCCAGAGATTATCATCTGGTCAGGAGCATTGATTCTGATTTATGATGTGGACCCAATGCAGCTATCTCTTTTTTAATCATGTGGCTAATTATGAGGCTTTGGGACCTTTTTGCACATTCTGGAGAAGGTGTCTGCATTCTTACCAGCCTGACTTCCTGTGTAATGAGGATACAAATACCTCTCCAGAGCTGGCACACTCTTTCCTACCTTTTGGAAGGGGGACAATCTGTGTTCTTCATAGCATCTAGAAACCATTAGAATTGCTTCTAAATCATAAAATCATTGGTTAAGTAAGACAGGGATCAAAGGGAAAATGGGGATACAAAGCAGTAAAGTGACTAAACAATCTGTTTTTTGGTTCTGCCTTTGATCTGACATGTGAAACCGGGCCTCCTATTCTTTCTGCTGGACCATGCCACAGGCGAAGATCAATGAAATACTAATTCAGTTTCATTTTAGAGACTCTTAGTCCACTGGCTATAAGTGGTAATATCAGGGATCTAATGGTATTTCCAATGTTCCATTTTTAGCCTTAAAATGTGTATGAATTGTTCTATTTCATATAATATAGCCCAGGCATTTGACTGCTTTTTCCGATTTGTTTTGGTTCACTTCTGTGCATTTTGTGAAGAGCTTTACTTAAAAGGTGTTAAGTGGGCAAAGACCCTTTTGAAATGGGTACATGTTAAAAAAGGAAAGGGGGGTGGGGAGATCAAGGACTCTGCAAAAGAAATGAAGAAACCATTCAGGGAATGTCCATTAAAACCATCCAAGCAGTTCTTGCAGGTGTTTGTATATTAGTGGATTATAGGTGAAAGAGGCCAAAACTTCCAGTTCCTTCACACCAAAAAAATACTGTTACTCTAAACTCTAAGGAAGCTCGAACAGTGAAACCTGTGCTGACTGCAGATGAATGACACTGTTTTTCAGTAAAACTTTATTCTGTTAATGAAAATAAAATCTTTAGCAGGCATGCTAAATGACTGTGATCATATGTATCAAATCCATTTCCAATCCGTTTTCCTGATAGATGACAGTACAGGAGCAATGCAGTTCTTGTAGGAATGCAAACATGCTGTTGCTATGGAGCTTCTGCCATCATCATCATGAAAGACACTGCAAATGCTACCCATACTCAGCTTTCAGAAAAAAAACAATCATAACCTTAATTGATTTATACAGAATTTATTAAATATATGTTTTAGCAGTAAGGTAGGGGAAACAGTCCCACCAAACTAGTTCAGGTTCTTTTTCAGAAGGTGAGCTAGCTCCTGAGCTAGGATTTACGGTAAATTTTTGGCTCCTCATGCAGCAAGAGGGCAAAAGCCAGAAGCAGGGAAAGAAAACATGACCAATYGTCATGTAGGTGCAACCAAGCAAGTGACTAAGAGGAACAAATATCAGTCGAATGAGGTCACTGTACACAGCGCTGCACACTTCTGTGGTAGAAGAAAATACCCACCCTGAAGGAGCAACTCAAAGGAAGATGTTAAGCACAAACCGTTAGAAATGGTGAAGTCTGGAAAACCCTCGTCTGTTTAGAACTACTCAAAATAGTATGAATACATTGTTTAATTTAAATTATTCATTTAGCCTTAGTTTGACACCACCATTCCTATAGAGCCTTCCTATCCTACAAATATTTTTTTGCTGGGCAGCTGTGCACCTCAAATGGATTTGTGAATATAGAAGATGCTATTTTAATAAACTTAGCACACCTAGTTCCTTAAATCTTTTTGCATAAAATACACTCTGAGTTTGAATTTCCTTTGGTTTTCTGAATTCTTTTTTTTGTGCAGAAATGTACAGTAATGAACATAGACTCCTTAAAAGAAGAAGGACCTTCTCCCGCATGTGAGATTATGCGAATGAAAATCACATACAGTGACATTTTCTTGCTGCCATTATACATATCAAATATTGATCTAACAGTTTCTTACTGCTCCATGTATCTTGTTTTCTAGTTTCTTTCTCCAGATGAATAAAGACATTATTTCTTCTTGGAAGAATAGTCCTTTCAGGTTGATTTTTTTCCCCCCCTTTTTTTAAATTAATTTCTTACACTGATTTTCCTTTAACCTTCTAATGGTATGATCCTGTACCCTTGAAATCAAAGGGAATTTAGCTGTTAGACAAATGCAGTAGATCCCTTTGGCTTTCCTCTCTCAATTCAACAGCATTTACAATGAATCTTAACTTACATTATTTGTGGATTTAATATATGACTCACTAATGACTCTCTGAAGCATATCAGGTTTTCAAGTATTATATTCAGCTTCTTTTCAATAACATTTCTGTTGTCTTTGTAGGTCTTTCTCAATGTAAGTGTTATATCCAGATTTTTAATTTTCTGAGATATAATTAAATGTGGTAGTCCTTAATAAAATTAAGCACTGATGTGTTCCTTTCCTTCTGAAATTGTGCGTGAGGGATCTTAAAGTATGTAATTTTATGTCATATCTAAGATATATACAACCCACTTACCCTGGTATTCCCAGAAATCATTTTCTTTTATGCAGTAGGTGCCTATTTTGTGACTAAAGCTTTGAAGTCAATACCATGTCTTCCTCAGTGTCTGTGAGGGTGCTGCTGGCCTCTCTCCTGCAGTGAGCTCTGTCACTTTCTGTTCTCATTTCCTTTGCCCCCCCCCACTCTAGTTACTTTCATAAATATGTTTATAACTCCTTTTTAAAAAGAAATAGCTCATTTGGGGAAAACTCTTCTAAGGTCCTTTCCTGCAGCTTACCAGTAGATCCCCTGATTTCTTTTATCTTTGCCCCGGTCTATTTTGCTGTGGTTTGAAGGATGGCTTGTAGCAGCATCACTTATTCATGTAGAGGACACAGAGATTAGTACCTACTTTGTCTGTGGGTGTGTGGGGACAGTTTCTGCCTTTGAGAGAGAAGATGAGGCATTAAGTTTTCTTGAAAGGGATCTTTTCCATTGAACCGTGTTTACTTTGTCTGTGGCAATTGTCTAAAGCTGGTCTTCAAACCCTGCAGTGTCTGAAAAACAAAATTATTGTGTGTTACTATACTGAATAATGAGACTTCCAGTTCTTTTGTACATCTGCTTTGCCAGTTACTCGCCTGTTCTAAATACAGCTCTTGCACTGGGCTCTGCTCTTTCATGGGGCTGTGACAAGCAAGGAACAAATTTAATCAAACTGACCTTACAGAGCTCCTAATCGCATACTCCTTTAACTTGATTATTACTCTCTAAAATGTGTAAAGGTTGCAACTTAAAGTTTGGCATTATTTTTTTCTGACTGCAGAAAAAAGAAGGAATTAAACATGGGAGATACACTTCACACTGATTTTGAAAATGCAGAATTTCCTCTTTCTAGTGAGCTGCCTAACATATTGTGCTGTGAAATTTCCATCCTTCCCCTTGTTATTGCACCCAAAGTAATTATTTTTAGTTTAGCTTGACAGGCTGGTAAAAGGAAGCCATTTGAGAAGTGTGGAGGGCTGAAGTTTTGTAGAAATTCCAAGCAGCTCTGCACTGAATCATCAAGTCCCAAGAGCACAGAGACATTCCATAGAAATGTCACACAGACCTTCTGGCATATTAATCAGGAAGCAGCAATGAGCTCTCACTTTCGGTCAGGTTTCTTCTAGAATTCTTGCTTCGCTTGGAATAAAAGCTCTTGCCATTCAGCAATGGAACAGTTTAAGCAAACCCAAGATTGAGATAAGGATACAATCCAGATTTGGGCTATTTCAGTGTTGGCTGGGGGGGAGGGCAAATCATGCTGCCAGTGACTTGTCTGTACTGCGTTTTAGTTATGTTACAAACTCCTTCCGTCAGTTTGTAAAAGATGGAGTCAGTAAAACCCCAAAACCCACCATTCTTCTAACAACTATAGGAGTTTTTCTCTGAGGAGATGGTGATTTTTAACTTCCCGTAGATTTAAAGATTGTTTTTCCTTTTAGTATTCTTAAATCATTTTTGCCTCCCGATTTTCTTTTGAAGATCTGTGCTTTATTTTGGAATTTTTTGGCACAGTAAGCAGATTAATCTTAAGAAACTAATGAAAGGGAAATATACATTCAGGGACAATAAGCTGCTGAGAAGCAGGACAGGAGATCAACTAACTAAAATGTTTGTAACATTTATTTTTCAAAGTACTTAAGATGTTATTGAATGTAATGGAAAAAAATCATGTTAATGTACTATTAAAGTTGCACAGCTAAAAATAATAGTCAGGAAATGCAAATGTGAAGGTTACCAGAGTGAGTGTGATACAGCCACATTGCATTACATCCTGTGCTACTACTTAAAAGTACAAAGGGAGATATTGTTAAACTCTTATATAATATGAAAATGAATTCCTTGGGCTTGCTGTGGAAACAAGAAAAAAATTATTTTCGCTGCTTTCATTGCAACAACCTAAGGTTTCCTCTAATATACAGGAGTTTTTAACATTATAACTGCTAGCTCATGGAATTCATTGCTGCAAAACATCTACAATTGTGAGAAGTTTATCAGATTTCAATTAATTTTTGATTTGTTATATGGCATACATGATTATTCAAAGATAAAATATTACAGTAAGTAATACAGCAAAAAAAATCCCAGAAACAAGAACTCTTCCTCCTGCCCCTGCCAACCCCTGCAGAAGTAACATTATATTGCTGCCACAATCCCACGGTAGGCCATAGACCAGGCCCAATGTGCCTTTAGTACTCTACAAATACGTAACCTAGCATTTGCCCCAACACATTTATGGTGTAAAACAAGAGCAAGTCCGGGAAGAAAAAGTGATATCACCACCAGTGGCATCAGACTGACCATTTTCTGATGGCTCTTGCAGAGGGCAAAACGTTTTCTATCCCACAGCCACCTGGGAACCAAAAATAGTACAGTACTAACTAAGGTGAGTGGGAAATTGAGGAAAAATATTCAGGATAGTTTTGATACAGTGTAGATACAACTACAACATGTTATGCTATGAACTGTTCTTGCCTCAGACAATAATTTGATAATCACAAGCATGAGAAAGACTTACTCTGTAACAGATTATTCCATAATCGCAGTGTCTTGAACCTTCCTTTCACCAGTTTTGTAATTGCTGTGGACAGGGCAGGATTATCCGGACCTCATTTACCATGGCAAAAAAATGCCCAAACCTATTTTAGTCAAATATTAAACTCTTTACTTCCTACTGCTTACGTAGCCACAATTTCATTGTTGCTTTGATACCTGGAGCTCTTTGTGCCACAATGAGACAGCCAGGATCTTCTGGCTTTCACTTGGTTCTTACAATAGTATTAAACTATGCTACTTTTATTGCAGTTGGGGGGAAAATAAAAAAAAGTAGGACTGTGGGCTCATCCTCATATGCTAAARTAACTGAAAATAATATTTTTCCTCGACTTTGACTTTTGAAAGAGAACAAGACAACAACTACAAAAAACCTCCCCATGAAATGGTGTTCACAAAAGACCCTTCTGTTTACCATGTGGAAAATGCCTCATCACCTTGCTACTCTTCCAGAATCAAAAAGCCAGGAACCTTTAGTTTTGGAAGAAACTGAAGCTAAGTCAAAGGAAGAACATACATTAATAGAAGAGACCTTCTAGTTATTTTTTTTAACCAACTCTTTGCCATGTAGATCTTAAAGAAGAAAGTGCAAAACTTCTCTGTTTTATTTATGTATGACACAGACAGACTCTGGTGTCAAAGGTAAGCTTGAACAAGAGCCAATGTTAATGAGAAAGAAGAATTTCTTTTTCCCCATCTGTTTTCCTACCTACTGAGAAAAATGTCAAAATTAATTTAAAACTTTCAGGGCAAATGTAAGCAGTCTGTTTGTCCATGCTGTGTCTTTCATGTGTTCAGTCCATATTGTGACTTGCATATAAAATGGGGAAAATGTCATTTTTTAAACTTTAAGGCTTATTTTAATCTAATAAAGCACTGAGTAGTATTATCTCCACTACTAAGAGGTATGGACATGGACTCTTTCTGTACACCTTAAAAACTTAGCGCTGGGCAACGATATCGACATCATTATATGTTGGAGACAGATGTTGCATCTGGTCTTCTCTGTAGATTACCCAAAGCTGGTAACAGATGAATTTGGAAGTCATGTGCTGTCCGAAAATAGTATATTGGTATCTGAGGAGGCTGGAAAGCTTACATGAAACCTTGTCTGTCAGTCACTTAGAATTAATTTAATTCAACCATACTGAATGTGAAGTGAAACATATCTGATTAGTGAGAAATAGCTTTTGGAAATATTTAGTAAGTTAATTTTTTTTCAAAGTAAAATATCTAGAGAATTTAGAACATGCTAAAACCAGAAGGTACTAACTGCCTCAGGAGACTAACAGTAGCGTTTGGGACTATTACAAGTTCGAGTCTAACTCAGAGCAGCTATGCTTGAAAGTAGCATAGCTGTAGCTTTGTAGCATAGCTAACTGTTGTTTGGTTCTGAGAAATGAGCTGGAGATAACTGAACAAGTATTTACATTGCCAAGTGCAAATACAAAGAGGGGTGTATTTTGAAGATTTGCAAGAAAAACAACTGGAAAATAAATATCAGTTAAATGTCACATTTAATTAAAGATATGAAACTATTGCTGAAGGCATTTATGAATGCTTTAAGAAGATAGGAAAATATTTCTGTTTCCTGTGTATTTGTGGCATTGTTTCTGTTGATCGTATTCTTGCACTGTATTATTCTCTTTTATACAGGTTGACTGAATCTTTGCTAGACAGAACTTTGCCAAATTAAAACTAACAGTGGCATAGAAAGAACTGAAATGGCAGGGCCTAGGCCTGACTGTTTCCCTTTAGTAGGGGAGGAAAAAGGTGTTGCATTTCCACAGTTTGAAGTGCTGAGTATTGATGCATTTTCATATCCTCTAAACCGGGTAGTTTCTCAACAAGAAAGCTGAAATGGAAGCTGCTGATTTTCAGCCAATTGTTTTATGATCACAGTTCACCCTGTTAAAGGATGGATGAGAGCAAACTTTTCAGTTTGAMGCAAGCAGGAAAATACTAGCACATATATTCTGAAACACTCCTTGTATCCTAGTCTTATTTTGTGAGGAAATCTAAGGAATTACCTGAAATTTAACAAGCTTCATTGGATTGTGTGGTATTATCCCAAATAAAACCATTATAAGAAACCAGAGCTGAGCTGCTCTGGATTTTCTTTTTTTAAGGGTTGTGCCATTCCCTTCATTAGTGGAAACTTCTATTCCCAAGAACCGATTTCCCATCCAAAAGACCTCCCCTCCCCCCCCACTCCAGTACATTAAACTCTAATTAAGATGCCCTTCAGAAAAGCCTCATAAACAAAAACAGAGATGTTGTGCTTCATAGACTGGAAAATGTGATTTTTCTCACTTCAGTGACTTTTGCCAAAGTTCTGTTGTGGAGAAAACATGTTTACAAGCAGAAGAAAATCAGCAGCACTCTTGCTGATGCTCTTCGGGGATTCTCCAGCAGCTTGGGTCCTTCTCTACTGTAGGTCCCAGTGTTTCTTATTAAAACCTGTGAAAAATACTGAAAATACTCAATGTTTGATTCTTCAGAAAAAGGAAGTTGAAAGTATAAGGCTAAGAAATGCCCATCAGACTAGCATTTCATTTGCCAAAGCAAGGAAGAAAGAAGATTTAATAACATTGAGATTTAGTTTTTGGTCACTAGATTAGTGGCCCAGGAATTATCACTTCTCCTGTCCCTTTTCAGCTATTGCTCCCCTTTGTATAGGAAATTTTCACTTGCAACATTGCAAATGTAGAGAGAAGTAAGCTTAAGAGGGGAAAAAGCTCTCAGCAGTGATATAGAGGAAATTTATTTAGCTTTTGTAGAGCTGTTACATTATACCTTGCTGTACCAAAACATTTCCAAGCAAAAGCAAATTATTAAATGGTGTGTCTGGCTAGTAGCGGAAGTTGTTACTGATCTGATTAGCAGTGGAAGCTGCTAAAAGGTTGCAAAGAAGCAAAGAAAGCAAGTCCATGGGGCAAAAAAGGAGGATGCAGTCTAAAGGATAAAGATTGTTTATGAAATGTTTGAAGGCCAGAAGGGACCTCACTGATAATGTTATCTGATCTATTAGATAAATACAGGTAAATACAGCACTTGAATTTGAACTAGCTTATAGCTTGTAGAGAAACACTCAATTTTGTTTTCTTAAGGACAGCAAAGAAAGGCAAATGAATGCAGAAGAAGAAGGGAGTATGGCAATACTTGGTCCATGTACACGTGTAACTGCTCAGGGGGAGGAATGATAATAGAGCAGGATTGTCTTTTTTGCTTCTTCCTAAGGCYCCTCAAATAAAACTGATTAAACTTACACTTTGATCTGTAAATACACAGAATTTCTATTTCCGGTAATTCACATGGCAAACTTTAAACCCTCCCCACAAAGCCCAGGACACAGAACTACTGAACTAGCTCAGATCTTTGCCCTAGCCAATCCAGGTTCATATTACTGGTGGGACTCAGTGATTCAGGGGCAGGCGATTGCAAGGGAGTGGTGTTGACCTGGGTCATGGTGCTTCTGTTTAAATCTAGGTAACTAGTGATTTGGGTTATGCTGCGAAGTGATGAGGGGGAGGGGGAAGAATCTCTCTTCAAAATAAAATCCAAGTTGAAAGGTGTTGTTAATCACATATAGTACCAGTGTTTTCTGCGTCTGCTGAATGTATGTCCGTGTGGTGTTTTATGAGAGTTCCACGGATTAGGTACTGTGCAAAAATGTATTTCCTTTTAGTTTCACAGTGTTCCTACTCTTATATTCTCAGAGATGGTATATTTAGACCTCTTATTTGCCTCTCGTAACACTCTTTTTTTTTTTTTTAATTGCTGTGTTGTATCTTAATTGTCCCTTTTGTAAATGCAAAACTTTTTTTTTTTAATCTCATGAGAATATTTCTGTGCTTATAGTGAACTTTGCCGTGAGAAGAACTGCCAGATCAGGTCTCTTTAATCCATCTAATTCTTGGCTCTGACTTTCCAGTAGTGGTGATGATAATATGTAACAGAGTTAAGTACACAGCGATTTTTCTTTCTCTTGCCCACCACTATACAGTATATCATTAGATGATTCCTGAGCCAGAGGCTGCATCTCGACATTATGTTTAATAGGCACCGATGGATCTGTATTAGTTTGTGTAATCCGTTTTTAAAACATTTATATTTCTGGCCTATGCAGCATCATCTGGCAGTGAGTTCCATTGCATAAATATTACTACAGAAAATAACTTTCTCTTATTTGTTTTAGACTTGTTGCCCTATTGCTTCATCCTGTTCCCTTTCATTCCAAGCTTACATCAAATCATGTTCTCTAGCCCCACCCTTTTTTATGTCCTTTTTGAAGTCTAAGTAGCCTGAACTGAGTGGAGGAATACATGAGAGGTTGTATGCTGATTTTTGTATATTTTTTGTTATAGTTCCTGACAGCACTTTCTTAGAGTAAAAAGTCTGGGGTTTTTACTGCAGCTGAACATAAAGCAGGTGTTTTCATTGAGCTGTTACTTAATCCAAGGACTTYAGATTCACAGCACCTGATGCTTTTTAATGACATGAGGATAAAGAGGAAATATGACAGGGCTGGTGTTTTTATAGTGGGAGAAGAGGAACACAGAAAAGGTCCAACTTTGCTGGAGGGTGTAGGTGCTTACCTACTAATTTCACTTCTCYTTTGGAGTATATGCTTGGCTAACTCCCATCTCCGACAACATTTGAATCCCTGGATGTCTGAAGAGCCTGCTGCTGGGAAATTGCAGCCTGAGTGTCTCTGGCACTGAAGAGCAGTGAGGCACAGATGTCCCAAACTTGGTGGTGAGTAACGATGTAACACAACATGTAATCCCTAACTTCAGCTAGAAGGGAAAAGTTATTTTCCCTCAAAAACAGTGGACCTTGTGAGCTAGTAAGATAATGATTACAATCACAATGTTTGTAGAACAAAGCTGCTGTCTTGAGACAAGCAAGGTTGCTTGCCATTCATCCTCTGAGAGGAACCAGCGTAGGCAACAAGCCTGTTTACAGTAGGTCTGTGGACTTTAACATCAGTGAGAACCCAAAAATGTTCACTGCTCCTGCTAGTTCAACTGTTTTTAGTAGTAGCATCTGCATTTTTGTTCRGATTTGCCACTTCTGAACCAGCACATATGTGTGTAAAAGAATGAAGCTCTTGCTGTTTGTGTGTGCCTGCCCGTGTGCTCCATATATTTGTCTCTTGGTGACACTGCAGTTAAAGACCTATGTTCTTAAGGGGAAAAACGCAGATAAGATTTTGTCAGACTAGCAAAAGAGAGACTGTATAAGAGGAAGAGCCCCGAAGAACCCCAGCAGCAGCAGGATTTTAGGGAACAAACCGAACTGTAACTTCTTGCATCTGGGTGGAAAGTTGTGTGCCTCCGTGTGTTTCTTTAGCCTAGTGAAGCCTAGAGATTTACCTGCTAGAGTCTCTTGTTCCAAATTCTGAGGATGTGAAAGATGATGTTGTATCTTCTTGAGCACTTGCTGGACCTGTAACATGCAACAGCATAAAAGGCTTTTTAGCTTGAATCTAAAAAGATCAATCTAAATCACCAGCAACTTGCTTTTTGCCAGCAACAAAACAGCAAATTTAAAGCAAAATGCAGCAATAAATAAAATGAAACTAGTCATGCTCTGTCATACAGAAGACATAGCCTAAGACTCCAACCACTGGTTCTCATGAAATGCCTCAGGAAAAATAGAAATATTGCTATAGAAAGTTGATAGATTATTTCTCTATTAGTTATAAAATGAGCATTAAGATAAAGTATACTCTGCTATAGTTGAAATGCAGCTGGATAGAAGATGCACACTGTTCTGCTAGGGTCTTAGCCTTCCATCTATAGGTGAATATCACACCAAAATAATAAGCATATAAAATAAAATGCACAGATGGAAAAAAAAAAAATCAATGTAAATAATCCAGACTCAAGGACAAGTTAAGCCATCAGGTGTCTCTTTCAAGGCAATTATGCTGAAAAATCAAATCCAGAAATATTTAAACTCATTAAAAAGGTAGTCAAGGGAAACTTTAACTGTTCTGAGTATTTGGGGGATATTTTTGTTGGTCCTGTTGCCTTTTCCATTAGAGGAAACCGGAAACAACTGTTCAAGCACAGTGTACTTTAAACCATTTAGCAGTTCTTTCTGAACCTGCCATTATGCCCTGTAAATTCTAGGCCTACCTCAAATTACTGGAGAGGTTTTCATGAGACTGGAGTCAAATCTTCTACTCTCTCTGCCCTATAGGGCATCTAAAGGATTTGAGGGAAAGCTGAAGAAAAATCCCATTGGTTCTGGGTCCCTCTGTCTCCTGTAAATTCATAGTGAATCATTCAGGTTTTCTCCCTCTCCTATCTCCAAAACCAAACCTGCTCCATCTGATTGGTGATGACCTTTCTCTCCATGACTGCCATCTGAAGGAACTGTACAGCTGTGACACTGTAGTATCCTTCAGATTCCAGATTTGGCCTAGACTTTTCTTTTTTTTTTTTTTTTTTTTTCTTCTTCTTCCCAGAAGGGAGAAGAGACTCCTCCACTGGGAGGAACAGTGCT
This sequence comes from Apteryx rowi, assembly GCF_003343035.1. Lineage (NCBI taxonomy): Eukaryota > Metazoa > Chordata > Aves > Apterygiformes > Apterygidae > Apteryx > Apteryx rowi. Next base: position 54,978 of record NW_020448307.1, on the reverse strand, counting down.
GCGGAGGCTCTCAAGCTCAGAAGGTTCCTTTCTGAATGGCAGTGAGGAAATTCATGTGGTTTTTATCCATGATGATGAAAAGCTGAACTGAATTCAGCTATAACATCTCTGTCAGCCATAAAGTTCTTCAAATATAGGAGTGAAGTGTTGTATATATTATTAGTGAGGGGAGCTATATAGAATATATGCTGCTTTCATGCTTCAATTTGATATGCAACTGAGCATAATTGATTCTAAAAGTCTCTGAAAACCATGTACTTGTAATTAATGTTAAATTGACTACTCAAAGGAGTAAAAGGAATTATAGGCTTTTCCTGTTTTTGCAGTTAATTGCGTGGGTGGTGAAGTCAGGACTGGTGAAGACAGACCCCCTTATGGTGAATTTGTTGTATAGAAAGTAGGTACAATTTTTACTAAGTTTATTCCCTAAGTACAAGGAAAATGCCTGCAGCAGCTACAGGCAGAGAAGTCTAGACCAAATGCACAAAGAAATTGTTCTTCTTACCAGAAAGTCTGTCTTTATCTTGGATCATGTGATCATTGTCCTCTGCTGCCCTGTACCAACCTTGTAATATGCAACCTCTGGATCTGAAAATGTACAGTGATTTACGTTTCTTGATATAGATGTATGTCACGGGATTTGAGACAGCAGAAGTTGCATGAGTCAAACATATTAAAGAAGCTGGGACTGCATGCTCTCGGAGACAGGATACCAGCACCTTGCCCTAAGCTGGGATGTAATTCTTCTATTGCTGGAACTACTTTTGATCAAATTGTAGCAGATTTTGGACTGTACTTTATCCAGCAGGGATAGCTGGACACAGGTCAGCTTTGACAAATGGAAGGTGTCCCTAGAATGAGGATTAGATGCTCCAATCTGTGACATACCTCATGGTGAGTTTGTAAAGAAATTTATGCATCTTTGACTGAATTAGTGCACCCAGAGTCATCTGAATATTTGACTCTGTGCCCTATCTGATCTAGAGGTGACAGAACCAGCTCCAATGTTAATGAAAGTTGGGGTTGGTATTATTCAATCCAGTTGCTACTACAGCATAGGATAAACTGGCTGTAAATGTTCTGTCCCTGTCACACACTCTTGTGAGACGTTTCACATGTAGCCTTCTTGGAGAGGTTATATACTTCTCACGCTTTCACAGGTGAGCAGTGTCATCACATAGTTACAGTACCTGCAACTTCTCCCCTCTCTCCTCCCCTACCCCCCCCCCGATATCTGCAATTATTTATTTGCATATCCATCAGTGGACTAATCCCATGTTTAATGGTTGCGGTTTCTCTCTCACACATACCTTGCACGTTCCTGTAGCTTCTCCTTGCATACTGACTGGTATGTATCTGCAGGTTCTGTCCCCTTTCTCGCCCTTTTTTTTTTTTTTCTTCCCCTGTAGAGAAACTACTGTTAGCCTGGTATATGAACATGATACAGCATCAGTGGGAGTGTTTGCTGAAGCAGAGTCCGTTTTTTGAACGGGGCATAAGTATCAGCTGTGTTCTGGTTAGGTAGGCACATGGGTTAGCTACAAAGAGAGAGATGCTATGAGTGAACGTGCCCAGTACAGTCTTTCACTGGGCTATGGTATTTCTTCTTCCTCTCAAGCACTTGTCTAACATGGCTTTGATTGTCACTAAGTCAGTTCAAAAAGTTATTTTCACTTTTCTCCTGCCTGCATTTACAGAGAAAACAATGCTGCTTAGCTCTCAAAATGCCCATGAATTTAAAACTATTTTGTAACAAATAYGTGCAGCTTTTGCAACACATAGGACTATGGCTTGAGGCCAGTCAGTTTCTTCTCATAAGCTGTCAGTGGTTCAGATGTTGTAACAGAGCAGGCATAACTTCCTAGGTCTAACTCATGGAGCGTACAATTAGTTTGTGATAGCAGTCTTGCCTTCCTTCTTGCAATAATGCTCCTCGAACAGTCCACAGCTGGGTGAGGGATCATATCTCAATAGCATGAACTGGAGATGGAGAAAGGCAGTTTTCTGAAGGATCCCAGTTAATGTGACAAACTACCTTTTTCTTATGATTCTTCTGTGAGCCAGGAGACTCCAAACAAAACTCCACCCTTGTGTACAGGACACTAAACTTCAGCTCAAGAGGTATCACTGGTGTTTAATGAGATCCAGTTCTTCAGGTCATAGTGAGACCCTTTGCTGACATCATGATATAGTTGTCATGGTTACAAAAGGAACAGCTGCTAAATACAAAGTATCCAAAAGATGAAAATGGAAAATCAATGTCCAAGCAGAACAAAAGGTAGAGAGGAAAAGATGATTTGGAGGCCAGGGAGAAATGAAGGAGGTGAAGGAGAGAGCAATTGGGAATTTAAGCAGGAAATAAAGGCAGGAAGAAAGTAAGTTCAAGGGTAGATGCCTAGAGATGGGTGACCCAGGAGCAGAGGCCTTGGGATTATGACATGCTAATGTTTGTAATTAGTGAAAAGCCCTCAAAGAGAAGTCTGGAAGTGATGTTCTCTTGCCAAAGTCCTCTCTGGCTTCTTTTCTTTGAAGCTTTGCACATTGCATGCTAGGGCAGAACAAGAGGGGGATATGCCCTGGTGCTGAGGGTCGGTCAGCACCTTGCCCAGAGCCAGTACCAGCTYGTGGCATCAGTGAAAAGCAGCGCTGCGTATGCAGATGGGGAAGGAGTTTTGCGCAGAGCACTCCTCACTGTGAGCTGTCTCCTGTTGCCGACACTTAGGCCAAGCTGCTTTTGAAATCACTGCTTGCCGAGATGTAGCCTCTCTCTGTTATGCCCTGATTTTGAGAAGGGAAGAGTTAGATTGCCTTTTGTGTGCGCGCGTGTGTGTGTGTGTTTAACTTGGTGAAAACAAATTCAACCTTTTGTTCTGATATGAAATAAGGAAGAGAGTACCTGAGATGATAAAGCCAGCCTGACGTGAATTAATACCACAGTGATTCCCTGAGCAAGTGGGTTGGGATCTTCAATTAATTCCTGCAGCAGGATGGGAGAGCAGGTTTCCATGGATACTGAGCCAGAAGCAGTATTGACRGTCTTAGGAAATGTAAGCTGAGTTTTGCTACAGCTTCCTTCCTAAGGGTAGGTTTCTTTCTTGCTCTCTCTCCCTGAGTACTCACAGCATTCTCTATTCTGTCTTTTTAAAGAAAGAGGCAGAAAGACATCTGAGAAATGGGTGGAGAATAAATAAATAATAATTAAAAAAAAMCTCCTTTCCTAGAAAATGTTGTGAGAAGTGCAAGTGACTTGCACATATTAAGTTACAATTAGGAATAAAAGAAAATATATTGAAACTAATTACACAGAGAATATGTAAAACCTATTTTTCCTTTTTTTCTTGTTGTTGTCATCTGTATTTCCTATAGTCCTCAGAGAGGAGAGAGGAAAAAAAACCTATAGCCTGTTGAGCTCTAAGCCTAGCCTTCTGACYATCACCAAGGATGACAGTGAGGCCTCTGGAAGGACAAATTTATAACCAAGGACATAGTAAAAGCAGAGCATCTATTCTAGTGCAGGGCTGTAGATAGCTTCAGCATAGCTGTTGTTCACCCAGSAGACTGCAGCAATGCATATATTAGCATGGATGACAGCAAACTTTAATAATAATTAAAAAAAAACCCTACCCATTAAAAATATAATACAGAAAAAAAACAATTATAGTTGTTTTTTTTTCCTCAGAAATTAACTGCAAGACATACTGACAGGTGGTGGACTGTCATTTTAAAAATATGTAAGATTAGTAAGAGGAAGAAAGATATTTGACTATTTTGTGCAATTTTAAAAACCTTCTGACTCAAATTGGCGTCCAGCACTGAATCTTGAATTGCTGTAGAATAGAAATTTGGGAAAGCTCATGACCTTATTAAGTACATGCACCATTCTGTCAAATACAGGATAAACACTGACAACATCCATGAAGGCAGTAGAACTTAAATACTTTCTTAACAGGATCCTTTTCAATACTTGCATCTGTTATCTACTCATCCTAGTTAACCAATTTCAAAAACCTATGTTCCTACTGATTTTAATTTAAAATCTCATTAACCTCTCATACTAGGGGTTACCCTAATCATGCTGACTTGTTCAAAAATCATATTTGTACTTCCTGGTCAGCTCCATAGGTGAACACAGCAAAATAAAAATCATATTTGTTTTAGAAAGACTCCAAAATGAAGTAAAAATGCTATTGTAGGAATTGAAAATGAATATACTCTAAATAACAGAGACTTCAACTCTTAGGAAATGCAACTAGGAGCTTTAGATAGTCTTAAAAAAATTATAYTTTTCACATCTTAAAGATACTACAAAAGAGACATAGTACTCCAGTATGGTTATAACAATTATTAGCTGAAAGTATAATCCAAATCGTACTGCTACACAGAAGTAAAGTCTGGAGCCAAAGGTAAGAGCTGATTACAGTGACAAGTGTGAAAGCTTAGGAGAAACCCAGCAAATGGAGTTCTGCAAGCTGCCTCCATGAGTATAAATTGCAGCACTAAGAACAGCCTCCCAGAACCGGACTAGTTCATCTGCTAACCAGAGTAATTTAAAAAATCGCAGACTAATCTGTCTCTGATGCTTCCTTATCATGACACAAGTGTGATTGTGAGCATGGACGAAACACTGGAGTACAAAAACTACCACTTAAAAAAAAAAAAAAAAAAGCAAAGGACGGTGCAGAGGCATACAGCTCTTACTGCCCTTCCCGTGGAAGCAAGTAATCCCATGCAGAACTTAATAAAATGCTTAAGCTACTGGGTTGTAAGTGCCCCCCTCAGGCTACCATGATCTTCACACTTGTTTCTATAACACAGAAGGGACTAGATCGTATAGCTGGTATCTCAGCTGACCGCTGCCAGGAATCTTGCTGGAGATCGGGGAGCAAAAGCGGCCTTGGCAGAGCCAGCCCTGTGCCGGGAAGCTGCCGCTAGCAAGGGGCCATGCGCCAAATGCCACAGTGCCTCGCACCTCGGGGATTTCGGACCTGTCATAGGAGGCGKATAGCTCTGGGTACGACTGTTCATTAATCTGCAGCGCTTCTCCAACAGCGCAAGGGAGCCCTGAAGCAAGTAGCAGCAGGCTGCAGGCTGTGCGCCTGGGTGAGCACCTGGGGTCCTGCTGGAAACCGCCTGGGCCAGGCCGCATGCCGGCACGGTGCTGTGGTGCCCACGGGCTCTGCCTATGAGCCTCCTTCCAGAGGTGGCACAGATGAGCTGGGCAGCCCAGGGGCTGGTCTCCACCACGTGGACAAGCCCACCCRGCTCTCCCCTCGAGGGAGAACGGAGGGCGGAGGTGAGAGGCGTACGTACGCGCGGCTGCAGCCTGCATCATGCCCCTCGCACGGGGGCTGGGAAAGGGGCCTTGGCCGCTGCCTGGCGTCCTGTGGTTTTCTGCTGCTCTTTGCCACCACGGACTGACCAGGTAGCTTAGAGGTCTGCCTCTGGACTGCTCGTGATCTTTGGCCATGTTTAGTCAATTAAATAAATACTGGAATACGTACCTGCATGTGTGACTACATCTACAGCCTTTGTGAGCATGTGCTAGCATGAGGCTGGAAGATGACTAATGGAAAAGAGAACATACCTGTAGACAGGTGCAAGTAAGAGGATTTTCAAACACAAGTGTGTGTGCGGGGAGGGGGGGGAATATGCATGTGTGGGTGTTGCAAAGAACAGTGCAATGCCAATTAATTTTTCTCACAGAAGGAGCCAGAATCTCCCTTCAGTACCGTGATTTAATTATCAACCAATGTCACCCAAGCAGAAACTGCCAACACCTGAATTCCTGTTTGAGACTGGAGACAACATGAGATAGAGTGCAGTGATTTTTTTCTCAAGACACTTCCTAGCCAGCGCTGTACTGGGGGGCTGGGGCTGAGCATTGTAAGACAAAGCATCAGCACAATAAGCTGCCGTCCTTGCTGTGACGTCCTGGGTGGACACCAGTGGATTGTTTTTGTTCTGCTGGTGACCATTGTGATGAGAGGGAGAGTGTTCTGCGTAGATTCTCCAGGATAAGCAGAAAAGCTTTGTAGCTGAGAGTTCCTAGGCATTTCCATGATTAAATCCTAGTGGTTAGCTGTCTAAATCTCAAAATTTTTGCTATTGGACTGATTTGCTTTGGGGTTCTAGTGATGCCTTACAAATAAACACAGCTTGTAGCACTGTTTGTGCTATGTCATTTAAAACTGCATTGTCAAATCACGGAATTTGTCAAGTGGTATACTGAAGCCTAGGGAAGAACAGGATTAGGCGTGCGATTCATTTTTATCCCATAAGTTTCAAGCTACAAATTTTTACTGCTCATGTGCTGCTATTTCCCAGAGACACCTGACTTGGTGCAAAAGAGAAATGGTCCACAGGCAGTACTTGGTTAAAACTACTCTGTAAAGTAAGGTTTTTTTAGGTTAATTAAGTCCTCCTATAAGCAATAGAACTAGTGAGGTCTCCTTTTGTACAGCTTTGTATCTTTGGTTGAATTGCAGCACTTTGATGTTTGCATGACTGATAGTAATTGTTCTCACTGCAGCTCCTGTTCGCCTTTTTGTTATGTTATTTAAAAAAAAAAAAWGTTGCAAAACCTGTCTCATGCAGGCTGTTATTTAGAAAAGCACTCAAGTACATACTTTAGTTTGAGCTTGTGAATTGATATGTTATCACYCCATGCCTAGATGATGTCCAAATGAAGGAAAAAAAAATAGCATTAATCTTGTACCTAAAATCGCACACAATGTTTAAGGATTCTTTTATATTGGGATCATGCTTTCCAAATGTGGCAACATGAGACAGGATTTTTGAAAAGGATATTTAATTAAGTCGGCTTATACCAGTGCTTGTCCATGAAACAGTATAGATAGGGTAGGATTAAGTTCATATACCTTTGGACATATGCAATTTAGYCATGCAACTGTTCATCGGGGTCTTCTCACAGTCAGTGATGGGGACCTAGTCCCTTGGCAATAGGGGAAGCCCTCACCTAGCTAAAAGTTCAGACATAATCAGCTTGCAAAATAATTACATCTTCACCTTTGCTGATAACAGCTGAGTTTATGAATAATTAATACCATGTTTTCTTGTTTATCTAATTCTTGTGTGAAATATTCGTGCCTATGTTTTCCATACCAACACATTTTTAACACTTGGTTGTAATGTATTAATGTTTTGATTACAGTCTTAGCATGAAGGACCATCATATTTCCAGTCTATCTTTCAAGGCCTAGCAAAGACATCTGTAAAGCTGTTTGCTTGCTGCTCTTTTTAGAGAGTGGCCTTCTTAAAGTGCTTGCTTTTAGCCATTTCAGGTCTTTATTGAACTTATTCCCTTCATATTAAGTCAAATGAAAGAAACACATGTTCAAATAACTCCTGAAAAGGACCTTTAAGTTGCATTGCCCAAGTATCACAGAGACGGGGGCGGAGAGGGAAAGGAAGAGAGAGAGACATTGCAGGCATCAATGAGCAAATGTAAAACCTTTGTTATTCACTGATAATATGTGTATTCTGTTATGCAATCTAATTTTCTTGGTGTTTTATTATGAACTGAAGAAGCTTAATTTTGAGGGGAAAAAAAAAAATCCTGCTATTCTACTAAAGAAGCTAAAGCTGATGATGGAGCAGCCTCCAGAGTTTAGAAGGGGCATTCTGGAGTAGAAGGAAAGAAGAATGTGGTGTTGAGAGAGACCGTTTCACAGGATCAAAGGAAGCAGTGGAAGGTGCACAGGTTCTCATGCAAGTAGTATTACCTGCAGTCTTAAGTAATAGGGTCCTGAGGGTATTAACTTTCAAGAAGTTAACAGTGAAGAAATTAGTCTTTCCCTTTACTACAGGTGTAGTTGGCCAGGCACATTAGTCATTGTTAAATAGTCTGCTAAACAATTTCTCTTGGTAGACCTGAGAACAGAGAGAAGACAAGTCACGTGCTGCAGATTTTTGGTAACTGCTTAGCAAAAGGTGTCACATTCGGTCATTCAAACATTCTGCTGCGATCTACCACACTTGTTCCACAAACTGACTAGTCGAAAAGAATTGTAACAATCATCCCCATTGTTGTTTCATTTATTTCTACTAGAGTAGTATCTAGAAGCCATTGAGCACAAAAGAGTTTCTGCACCACTTACCTTAAAACAAGATTTAATTATTGGATATAACAATTAATGTGAAGGAATTGTGGGTAGAGAGGGAAATGATAAAGGTGATTCTTAGGCTGACCAGATGCTTACCATTCACATTTACCATAAGCTGCTATCACCCAACACTGTTTATTTTGTTGTTTGGTTGTTTACAGTAACAGCCACTATGTAACCACAAGTGTTTTCCAGTCACTGAAAGAYGGTCTCTACTCTGAGAAACGTACAACTAAGAAATTATCAGCAGTCTCTAGGGGCCRCTCTGGTGTCGTATTAATGATAGCACTAATAGGTCTGCAGAGAAAATCTCGTAGATCTTATTTGCAGAAACATAAAACATCTTGAAAGAAAATAAATTCTTTGTGTCTTCAGTTTCATAAAACCTAATACAGTTGGCTTTAGTTATCCAAATCATAATATAAGCCTTACTTGTGTAACTGTAAACAGTTATAAGTTTGAAGTTCCTGTACTATGCTTACTGAAAAATAGGGTTTTTCATAAACTTCTAGCTTGTTATGGCTTTGGCACTTCTTATGATTTAAGTAAATAAACTTTAAGTAATGAGTGACTTTTGCAAGTTTAAAAATCTTTTAGTTTACAAATAATTAAAAAAAAAAGTGCAAGTAAACTCAATAACAGTGCTGACCTGTCAAAGCAGCAAATTGTAAGGCTGAACAAATCACCAGGTGAATGACATGCCTAATGGCACTTTTTAAATAACTTGCTTAGGAAAGGTGGTACTCTGTTTGATAGAGCTGCACCATTAGGGGAAGAGGTGTTTAAAAGAGGCATCAGTATTAAAGTGAAAAAACGGTTGACTAGCCAATGCYGTCATTATGGAAGCAAATTTATTTCTTGGTTGTTTAAGTAGGAGACTAGAAAAAAAGAAAGGAGGAGGTGAAATTAGTTCTGCATGTAGAATCRCTGACCTTGCTGTGTGTGGAGTTTCAGAACAGGTGACCATAAAGTGATCTCTTCCGACCTTTAGCTCAGTGGTGAGACCAACAGTTTAACTTTGTGATTGAGATTTCTTCTTTAACATTGAAGATGCTCTGGCTCAGTTAAATAAGAGCAATGCAAATGTTTTCTCTGGGGCCTCCTCTTCTTTTTTCTAAACATTTTTAAAGCAACTATAAGTAGCTATGAGTATCAAGAGATTTTTTTCTTTTTTTTTGGTCCCTGCTCTTATCCAGAAAAACAAGTTCACATCTACTGTGGGCCACAAACTGACTCAGCCTTGGAGTTTAGTAAAATAGCTCCCGAAATATGCGTGTTTGTTTAAAATTGCCTACTATGAGGGGGATTTTGTGTGAATCCCACTTGCTTAAGAAAAAAGAAACACGAGGAAAGAGATCCTAAAATAGGTAAATCAACAGCAGAAGCAACTGCACCTACACTGGCTATAATCTGTACCCTGGGAAGCGTCCAGGCTGCAGAGCAGCAGGATCAGCCAGCGCTGCCCCAGCAGCAGGTGCTTCGGCAGCTCGCAGCACCAGTGTGTAGCCTGCGGGCGCACTGAAGCTGAGCGTGTTCACCGACAAGCGGATAGCATGTCTCGTTCTCTTTGTCTATGGCACTAACTTTGCAAAACCATATCTGTTTGGTCACAGGTTTTTAAGGATTGTTGTGAGCAGCAGTTGGCACAAGCCCACTGATTAGTAAGTAAATACAGAGAAACTTTGCAGGCTTTCCCTGCTGTCGTTGTGATGCAGAGTCTGTCGTGGTGGCGTGGACAGGATAAGCTGCCAGCGTGCCCTCGGCTGTGTYCCGTACGCAGGCCGGGCAGAGTGCACTGATGCATGGTGTGCGGCTGCAGCAGGCTGGGACGCCACCACCAGCTCCGCCGCGGTTCGAGGTGCACACAGCCTTCCCCTCAGGGCCTCATCCCGCTCCGGCCAGCCATCGCTGGGAGTCCCAGCAGGCATCTTGTCTACCTGCTTTGGCCACAGGCACGTGCCCTGCATCCCTCCTCCCTGCAGGGAGCTTTCCCTGCTGCTGTGTGCCCCGCACTGCCTCCCTGGCCACCATCCCGCAAGGCGTTTCCGCAGCTCAGTAACTGCCGATTTCCAGGCAGCGTTTGAGGCACAGACGCCACCGCAGAGCTGTCGGGGCAGAGGCTGCAGCGTCTGGGGACTCTGGGGCCGCAGCTCTCCAAGAAAGCTATTTCTCGCGGCCCTTCCATACCTCTGCTCCTGCCTCCGTACACTGCAGCCCCAGGAAGAAAGACTCCTGTTGGAAGCAAGGCTTGAAATGACCTGTAAGAGGCCCAAACAAGATGACAGATAAGAAAAATGGCTAACAAAAGCCCCCCCTTTTTTTTTTCTTTCTTTCTTTTTTTTTAACAATAATCTTTTGTGATGCTTTTCATCTTATGCTCTGTTGGGCTGATCGTGTTGAACTTTTATGTCCTTCTAACTTACGGAAAGTGTGACAGAAACATTTCCTGTGCCACACTGGCTGAGACGCAATGAGAAACCACAGTGCTTATTTTTGGCAGTGATGCAACAATATGGAAACAAATTTGTTGTAGAAGGTTTAAGGAGAAATTTGCAATAATTTCAGTGGAAGCATTTACACATACAGCTGAGTGTTTTTTATTTTGTATATATATTGTTTTGAATGCCTTACTTTCCTAACATATATTGTCAGTCCTAGTGATGTGTGTATAGCAAGAAATGGATGCTTACAATTTTCCTGTTCAGATGTAATTTTAGGGAGATTATGTAGCTATTTGGGGCCTGTAGAGAGGCTGAGAAGCACTGTACTTGTTGCCACCTACACCAGCACTTCTGTGGACAAGTGGAATCACAGAATCACAGAGCGGTTGAGGTTGGAAGGGGTCTCTTGGAGATCATCTAGTCCAACCCCCCTGCTCAAGCAGGGTCGCCTAGAGCACATTGCACAGGATTGCGTCCAGGTGGGTTTTGAATATCTCCAGAGAAGGAGACTCCACAACCTCTCTGAGCAACCTGTTCAGCACATTTGGAACCAGTATCGCTGAGCACAGGCTCCATTTTAATCACGTGAGCGTTGGACCTTCTGCCTGTGTGGTGAGTTTAGCTGTAAGGATAGCTGATGTTTGTCCATAGCTCAGAGTGAATAGTCTCTTACTCAGATTAGCTTTCAATAAACAAAGACTGGTTTAAAAAAGCCTGTAAGAGAGACTCCATGTGTCAGTGATTATGTCTGACATTAACGTGAATGCAGTTACGCTGCTGCCAGTAACCCCTGGCTCTCTGCTTGTCCTCCGGACGTGTCCTGACTGGTCTCTCGTGCCTTGAGGCTCACCTTCGCCTTACCGAAAATGCCTCTGGAAGGTTGCTGAGCATCCTCCCCTTTTTCCTTTGTGCATACCTGATGCCAGCAGCAGTGAGAAGCCACCAAAAGCAGCAGCAGAGAAGCAGAGGCCTCCCAGCTCATTGTCAAAATATGTAAGGAATGAGAGAGGGCTCTGAGCATCCCTAACAGGAAGGTTTGCCAAGAGGAGCAGGAGCTGCCATGAGTGGGCTTATGCATAGAGCAGGGAACAATACTGGTTTTGAGCTAAAGCATGTTAAAGTGGCATATGTCTGCTCCTGGTATCTTAGCTACAGAGCTGGTAAGATAGGTCTCCTTTGTCTGGGAGGCAGGGAAGGGTCCTGGGGAGTGCTGGGGGGGGAGGGGGCTTTCTCCCAGGCTCAGTTTCTGTCTTGACATATTTACAAGCTGTCTGTCTCCACTCAGCTCCATGGGAAATGAGGTCAGGCAGTCTGGGCCAATGGCATCCCCCTGATCATAGCACAGGAGCATGTGCATGGATTTCCTAGGAATTGCCACTTTCCTGGGCATTCACAGATGGCTCATGTACAGAGTCCACACCTCCTGCCCCACTAGACAGACCATCTGCCATGGCAGCATTTTCAAAACAGTACAGTGTTTATGTTTTGAGTACAAACTGGTTGTAGAGTCCTGGAAACGCTAGGCATGATTGCTTTCGCTTTTTCTTGTGTGGAGAGAAGGAACCTTTCCCTCCTCTCACTGCCCCARCCTGCACCTGGTTTTCCCCTGTGTTGCGTCTCTTGTCCTCCTGTCCTTTTTTGCTAGTCACCGACTTGTTGAGTCACAGGGATATTGCCATCCCACTCATGTCCCTCACTCCTCTGTTCCTTGGAAGTGTGCGCTCAAAGCACTGGTCATGTTTTGTTCTTTTATGGTCTGTGGACAGGTGATTTGCAGGAAATGCTCTGAAAAGTAATGATTCCAGATCCTGTATCTACATACAAAACCTGTGAAATCTGTTATTAGGGTCCAGGTGTCTCAGCAGGCTGAGTCTGGCCAATACTTTATTCTGTTACATATCTCGAGACACTGGCAGAACTTAAATTGCTTGGGATATTTTAATCTTTGGATTCTACAGAACCATCTGAGGGACAGCCCTATATCCTGGCTGTTTCTGACCCTTGGGCCTTGATCACGACTGCCGACTGCCAGCCTTCAGCAAGCTGACGATGCTCTGAGCAATGAAATTTGGAAAGAGACAAGAGGACCTCCTAAGTAAACACAGGAGTCCGGCACAAGTGTGGACAAGTTATTTTGGACCTGGAGAATTACCATTTTCTTTTTCAACACCATGGACTTACAGGGCCCACAGATTGGAGCCCTGCCTACAGGTATGTACCAGCATAGGCGTATCTTTCAAGAGTGTGGGAGCRGCTCTGAAGACTCCCAATATCTCCCACCAAACATGCCTGAGCCAGATCAGTAAGGTAGAGTTGCATTGCTGAAGTCAAAGGGGTGCGTTGGGCGCATACAGACACATGAGATGTGTATGGACAGAGATACTGTGTTGGTTTTGAGTCAACCAGAGTAATAAGTGTGAGCTTTTCCACGTGCATCAGGACGGAGTCCTGAGTACACAGGTGTCATGTGAAAGATTCGTTGCCAGTGAAATGGTCTGTGTGATGTTAAGCACCTGGGAGCAGAGAACGGGGAGCATGGCTGTGCAGATATCTGCTGCCTTCATATCTTCAGGATAGCTTCTCGGTCACAGGAATAGGGTCTTTGYGGGGATATGTGGCTGCTCCATTTGCTGAATATATATGTTTCTGTGAAACAAGTTGCTGGGCCTAGCAGATAAAATTTTCTGCTGTGTGCAATACAAAAAGGTCAGTCTATGTAATTTCATCATTTTTGCTAGCATTATGCTATGAACGTATAATGAAATTGCTCTTTCACGAGTCTGCATTGGGTCTTTCTGTCACTAGAACCAGCCCAGCTTTCCCCACCCAGAATATGAGACCTGTATCAGAGACCATAATTTCATCTGGGCGCTATTTGCTAGTAACAAAATGCTGGTGTACACTGACCTACACAAATCATCTGTGTATCCGGGCTAGTCTGGAATGGCTCAGATTCAAGTGAGACTTCCTTTCTATTGGTCTCCCTGAAAATCAGTTTCCTCTGCCATTGAAGCCGATTTCAGTATCGCATACCTTGATATTAGCTATCCTAGCTGATTTTCCTGATGAAGACAACAAATCTCAAGAAAAGGCACCAGTGGTCTTGCTTATTTTCTCATTCCCTTGCTTCCAAAGAATACATCCAGTATTCTTTTTGATCCCTTAAATTTCATTCAGTTAATAGTGCAGCTCATGTTCATGTACGAAGTTTAGACTTCTTATTTATGTACTGCATAAGGATCTCTGGCTACTGGTATGAAGATGGTCTAATTATAGAATCATAATAGTCGGTCAAATATGGCTTTGAAGTCTACATTTTTTTTCCTTTTGATTTACTGTTTTCTCCCAAGTCAAACTACAGAGCCAGGATTAGTTGATAAAGTAACTGTAACATCTTGGAAAGCAAGTTGTTTATAGTTCTACTGCCTAATAAAACCCCTCATAGTCTTTTCTTTCATGCGAATAGCAATTCCACACATACATTCATTCAGGATGTTTTTGTACAGGTGTTGACAGTCTCGTTAGGCCTCAGTCTTCTTTGACTCATAATTTACATTTCATTTTGAAAAAAAAGAAATATTTATCTGCTTCCAGAAGCACCTTCTTAGCTTTAGTACAGAGATTCTGCTTGGCATCTTCAACAGCCTTTCACCTCTAAAGACATATGCACATACCGTGGATGGCATCAGTTTGAAATTATTACTGAAGCAGGAAAATGAGCGCTTGTGCCAGGGCTGGCAGAGGCATCTGGTTTCCTTGTTCATTGGTGACACCTGTTGAACCTTATAATGCTCACAATTGCTCTCTGCTTTGCCTTTCTCTGCCTTTAACTTTGGTAATATTTCTGATTATAATAATTCTGCAGGGACAATAGAGGACGGCCTTATATGTGGGCAATTGTCTTACTCATCCCGATACTATAGAAGACCTAATACCATTTGTCACAGGGCTATCGGTGAACAAGGGAAAGCATGTCTCTTAGCAACCCCAGCCAAATTATCTAAGCTGCAGATGAGAATCTATCAGAACAGAGGTACTCTTAGACACTAAGGGAAACATTTGAATATTTAAAGTAGTGTTTAGCAACTCTTTTTTTTCTTTTTTTTTCTTTTTTTGCAATGACACAACCTTTACAGTCTTTTAAAATCTATTAAGTCATGCATCCCAAATGAATTATTTTTCAGGATTTGTATAAATTGGAGTATGAAAGCTTGGAGGAAAAACTCTCAGCCTTCTTAGATTTTTGAAGAAAATCTGTGAAGTCAACATTCTCCTGATACATTATGTCCGAGATCAAGAAAAAAAAATCAAGCAAACTGACTGCTGCTTATACAACTCGCGTTTTATTTAATTCGTGTAGACCACTCCCTGCTCCTACAGCCATCGCAGGGTAGAGTTCCCTCTTGTGGTTAAATAATACCACTACAAAAGGTGTGTTCTGCATTTCAGACGTTTACAGAAGTAAGGGAGGTCACATACCGGAATGGGGTAAGACTTTTGCAGCGTGTACAGGGACGTCCATCTCAGTCGCTAGAGCAAAGCCATGCATTCAAAAAATGCCAGTGAAGTCTGTTTCTCACTGTTTATGCGACTGAAAAGGCTACTTAAATTTAAGTATTTTTAAATTATGAGTGCTTTTGCACCCTTCCCTCCAGAACTCATCTAAAAGCCACAGACTTCTGTTGTAATTAACTTAACGGCACAGACAGCAAAATTTATGATAAATACATTTAAAAATCTGTAAAATATTTTTAAAATATTTGTAATACTGTAAATAATATGCAGATATGTTTATAAATAATAAACTAATAATGAAATAATAAACAAATAAAATGTCAATACTTCCAATACATAAGAATGTCATAACTTTTAAGTCAGATAGCTTGGTCCTGGGAGGGGGGAAGACAACACTACATCATTTCTTTAAAACAATGGTGTTTCCCCTCTTGTTTCTAACTCTTTAGGCTTACAGAATAATAGAGCATAATTTTTTAAATCTGTGTAAACTTGTTTTGCAGTCTGGAGTATTAAAAACAGTACCCAGAGAAATAGAAAAAGGGACAGAATAAGGTAATCAGAGGTTTGAGATGGATAAAATCACAGACGTGTATTTGAATGACTAGTGAGAAACCTAGAGACATTATGATTGTTACTATTATTATAATTACATAAGCAGCCAATGTCTCTGAAAAAAATGACTGAACTTTGCCAAAAGTCAATAGTCATTTCAAACACATGAAAGTTATGTTTGTGGGTAAAAGTGAAAAGTGTATCTAATTAAAGTAAAATTCCTATTAGGAACACTAGACAGATTACAAAGGCAAGTTTATTAACATCTTTCTGCAACAAAAGTAAAACTCAGTTATATCCAGCATGGGTTGGTAAGACCTGCAGTTAAACTGGAGTTACGAAAAACAGCTGAATGACAGAGCTTTCATCATGTGGAAACACATTTTTAAGGCACCGTGATGTTTTTACAAGCAAAATAACACAACAAAGCAGTATGAATGAAAAAATCAGTAAAAAAAATTAAACATTGGTAATTACACTGGAACTGGATACAAAGTAATCTGTGTCAGCTTCTATTAAGAAAGAAAACAAAACAAAACCCAGGATTCATCTCAGCCAACTTTTAACCTCCAAAAAAGTTCATATATGTATCAGAGAAAATTATCTGGACTCTTTCTGTAGTCACCCATGAGACGTGTCTGCAGAGGGGGATCCAGCCTGTTCAGGGGCCAGGTATATAAACAAGGGGGGAGGAACTGGCTTCTGCAGGTGCTGCCCTGMTCCACTGACAATAGTGAGAACCTCAGATATGACCTTAGCCAAGATGTCTAACCTTCAGTCAGGAAAATGCAGATGATCTGACACCCCCACCCCACCCCTCATATTCGCTTACTAGTGGAATTTTAAAAAGCTTTTTTTTTTTTTCCTTCCTATCAGGCACAAGATGAAACAATGTTGAAATCCCATAATAATTGAACTGACTAAGGACAGTTATCAACTGGAGTGTAATTTTCTTCCTAACTTCAGTTCTGCATAGTACTCTCAATGGAAACATCCTTCCTGTATCTTAAGGATTTAAAACACACAGGTACCACTTATTCAGGAATGGCAATGTAGATAAAAGAGCTGGATCCTAAAATGTTCAACCTATCAAAGAAAGTGATACTGGTTGCTCTCTGTAGCATGACTAGTAACTGCGGTGCATGCTCTTGACTGCCTATGAATTAGTATGTTACATAGTAAAGGCTAGGACAAGGTAAGAGCAGTATGTAAGGTCTATCACAGGCAACAAAGTTAAAAAAAAAATTGTCTCTTAATCTCATATTTATAAAAAATAGAAAATTGTTTAATCATGGACAAGTATAGCTCTGATCTGGACATGGGTACTGTGCAGTTATGCAGGTGCTGTGTGTGATATTGCAATGGACATTTTGCTTGGGGTAGTGTTTGCAGCTGGGAGGGTCACAGCTCATTTGGTCTCTCTGCTAAATCCACATCTGGTATTATCACTAAGACACAGTTCAGGAGGTGCTCTGGATGTCTCATGCTGCCAGTACCTAAAACTCTTAAATTTTAAAGGTGTAACTTTTTTTTTTTTTTAACATAGAAGATAATGTACTCAATAAGTAAATGACCTTGTTGCCATAAGGAAAACAAGTAATTTACCTGCAGGATCTGGACTTCCATGGTTACCTAGGTATCAGACCTGACTACAGTTGGGAGAGATCAGATGTACTCAGCAGTATGACTGGACCCTCAAAAAAGGAATGATTTCCTAGAGAAACCAGAGGAAACRGTTTGTAAAATTTATAAGGTGAAGTGTAAACAAAAAAAAGGGGGGGAAAGAAAATGAAAAGTTATTTCAAAAATGGTTACCAGGTGGCAAAAATTAGTCAATGACATAAAAGAACCACTATAGCAAAAATGCTCATCCCACTTAAGAAGTGAAATGAAGTCACAATTAAAAATAGCAGTGAAAAGAAATAGAGAGATTATYTAAAAGCAAAGCAACACATTCATGTTAAAAGATGTAAGTATAAAGTACAGCTAAGGAAACAAAGTATATTGGGAAACTATGGCTGCAGGAGTGGATTAGGACAGCAACTTTAAACATACCAATGGAAAAGACATCCTAATCATGGTATAGGTCCATCACTACCTGAGGTTAATAAATTATTAATACAATGCAGAAAAGACATAAAAACTTAATAAATGTGTTTGCTGTGAATTTTCAAAGAAGCAGGATGAAGTACTTGTGTTTTTCAGAGCAGCGTGTAGTGCTTTCCAGGCTATTAGGAAGTACAGAAAATGATAGGAAACCTCTGTTATGAATAACTATTTTTAAGCAAACTGTCACATGTAACTTGTATGCAAGAATCCTAAAACAACGGGCTGTTGATATCTTTCCCACTGGTATTATATTTTAATACATTTTAGAATTCAAGAGAAATTCCAGTCAGGAAGTATACCAATGTTACTCAATATTAGCAAAGAGCAAGTAAGATGACCCAGCTAACACATCATAAATCCTCAGCAAGATAATGAAAAACACTGTTTCAGTCAGTAAAGAATCAAATAATGGGACTATAATGAATGCCATCAGCATGATTTAGTAGAAATTGGGTCTTGTCAAACCAACCTGATTTCTTTTTTTGAAGGGACTTACAAGTATAGGTGATAATAACTATACTGTAGTAAGGTTCTGTAGAAATCAATAGTAAGCATGACACTATTTAGTGTCATAAAAAAGTTCTTCAGAAATAAACTTTAAAAGTCACAGCTTATAGGGTTTGTGGATGACACAATGCAAAGGCCTAAACCTAAGAATAAAGAATCCAGCTACAAAATGAGGAACTGTAACCTGCACAACAGTGATGCCCTGAAGCATGTAGCAAATATACTGGGGAAGAAATTATGCGCAGCAGGAGCAAACGAGGTGCTGGAATGTAGTCACTGTAACGGAGAGGTGTTTTTACCTCCTTACTTAATAGTAGTAAGACCAGTTCTGGAATAATGTGTGTGTTTGTGGTTTCCACACTTTCAGAAGAATGTTGACTAATTGAAAAAGGTTTTCAGTGAAGGCATAAAAACTGTTTATAAACTGGAGAAAAATCTGGAGAAAAATGCCTTGCAGCAAAAGACTTCATGAGCCCAGACTGTTTACCTTATCAAGGACAGAGGGAAAAAAAAYTGAGAGAACTTGATTACAATGTAAAAGCAGCTTTAGAGAAAATACTGAATAGTTCTGATTGATAGGCTCTTTTCTAGCAGAAAAGGGCAGATTAAAAAAAAAAAGATATCTAAAGATGGACTATGTAAATTAGAAATAATGAATTTCTCTTTTGATGTTGCTTCCACTTATTGGAATTGTTAAATTAGAATTAAATTGATAAAAATGAAGGTGACTGACTTTTGAAATAAGCTACAAAAGAAAGCAATGAATTTGCTATCTCTGCATGATGTCAGATTTTGAAAAAAAAAACATGCTTTTCTGAAAGATGTACTTCAGTTAAACAGAGTGTTGGGCATGCCATATGCAGGGTGTATGAGTGATATTCTGTAACTGGGAACCAGATACGAGCTGAAATAAAGTTCTTTCTGGTCTTGAAAAGGAAAGGAAAAAAGAAAAGGTGGGGAAGAAGGAGAGAGTATTCTGGAACGTCAGTAAGACGCTCAGGAGCCAGCACAAACAGCGGTGTTTGAAGAAAAGGTTAAGTTCTACTACTCAATGCAATGGAAATGGACAGAAGACAGAAAAAGTGTTTCAACAAATATGTGGAAATAACCTGAGCCTTTAATTTTTTTTTTTTTAATTAACTGTGGAATTTTAGTCTGTCAAACTGGCTGTTGCTACTGCCAGAGCAGTATTCTTATGCCTGTATTAAACAGACAGTAATGTCTTGTCTAAGTACAGAAAAGAAACACTGCTAAAATAAATTATCTATGAATCAGAAAACAGAAAGGAACTCTAATATTAGAACATCAGATAAAAAGAAAACATGGAGAAATCTACTGGTGTAGGGTTTTTGTACTGTTCTGTACACTTGAAGCAGACTGGCATATGCCAGTGAATGGAGATGGGTGGCTTATTCATGGAGCTTAATACCCCATTCCTTCTCCTCTTGCCCTGACCCCACAGCATTCCTCTCTGTGTCCTTGGAATAGCATTTCTCTCATTGAAATTTTTTGAAAGACAACATGTACATTTGACGATGATGGATTTTTTCAAGGAGACTCAGAGCATCAATGTGTTTGTTCAYTAGAAAATCACAACCAAATTATTAATATTTCAAATATAATTGTGACTGATTCATTGATAAACTCATTCTCTTCTGTGTTTCTACTAGGAGCAACATGAAGTGTTAAAAATTTATTAAAATATTCCCATTTTGGAAACATACTCATTTTAAAATACTGGTCTATAGGAGCAAATCATTTGGTCATTTAAATTATGCTACCTAGGAAACAAAGCACAAACATTAGCTTATTCTAATAGTTAACTGTTCCACTTATTACAAAAGCTTTCATTCACTACCTCCAGTCAATCTCACCACAACCTCACTCAATCTAACAACTGTCTGTCTGGCCGAACTAAACAGATTTTGTTTTTCAGTATTGAAAAATCTCTCTCGTAATGCAGTTCCTACAGATCTGCCATTGTATTCAGGAAAAAAAAAAAAAGGAATACAGAACATGAGTTCACAAAACTAGCAAATATCTATTCCAGTGTGTGAATGACAACAGGCGATTCAGTAGCTTAGTGTCCAGTTTATAGGTCATATGTGTGCATCCCAATAACTGCCCCAAAAGCAGCTGCCTCGCTAGTACTTCACCAAAGCCAGGAACCCTCAGCAGACTGGTGAAGGATGCGTCACAAAATAGTCTTTACTACTGCAATTTATGTGGAGCTCAAGCTAGTTACACCAGTCTGTCTGCAACCCTCAAGCCGATCTCTTCCTCCCATACAAGACATGGACATACTGGACTGAGTCCAGCAAATGGTGACAAAGCTGATTAAGGGCCTGTAACATCTTTCATATGAGGAGAGGCTGAGAGAGCTTGGACAGTTCAGCCTGGAGAAGAGAAGGCTCAGGTGGGGAGCTCATCAGTGTGTATAAATACCTAGTGGGAGGGCATAAAGAAATGGAGCCAGACTCTTCTCAGTGGTATCTAGTGAAAGGACAAGAGGCAATAGGCACAGATTGAAATACAAGAAATTCCTTCAAAACATAAGAAATAACTTTTTTATTGTGAGAGTGATTAAACACTGGAACAGGTTGCCCAGAGAGGTTGTGGAGTCTCCATCCTTGGGGCTATTCAAAGCCCAGCTGGACATGGTCCTGGACAGCCTGCTCTAGTTGACCCTGTTTTGAGCAGGGGGTTGGACCAGMTGATCTCCAGAGGTATCTTCCAACCTCAGCCAGCCTGTGATTCTATAGCAGGCCTTTGCATTAGAGTGATCTACTCTAAGAGGGCTCCAGATTGCAATAGGCTAGTGGAAACCAGAGAAGAGCTGTAATCATTTTTACAGGACTTCTCAAAAACTGTGCTAGATATTTGAAAAATGTTTAAAAAGGAAAAGTATCAAATCACATTTTCATAGAAGTGTTTTGGCCTAGTACACTGATATGTGAAAACTGGTACGATTTCCCTCCAGCTAACAGAAGACCAAATGCATGTAAACTGACATTGAGTAATATAGGCTGCAGATGAGAAGGAGCTTTCTGCATCTTTCCTACAGGCATTGTGCAGCCACGACCCGCACCTGGTTTTAGGGTGGAAATGTGTTAGCGCGAAAGGCACTGCACAACGTTACTGAAATGACATGGCCCTAAAGATAGCAAGGCAGCTAACGCAGTACACAGGGGAGGTGTGAAGCTGCTATACAAGTGAGCAGACAGAGCCCTGTCACTGCTTGCAGCTTGGACGTAAATCAACAGGACCCGGCGCTGTGGTTCACACAACCGCCTGCCCTCCCCTGGGAAGCCAGAGGGCGGCCGGGCCCCGAGCGCCGGGCCG
>NW_020448307.1:29304-31536 GCF_003343035.1 Apteryx rowi | reverse complement strand
CGTCCCGGCGGCTGCGCGGGGGGATTCTCCTGCCTGCGTCAGCGGCTCCGGGCTCGCTGCTGCTGGAGACCTGCCAGCGGCGCTGCAATATGTTACACTCAATTATTAATTAACCAGAAGCGAGGATCTGGGGCTACGCTGCATGGGGAAGGCTCGCGAAGCACTGGCAGCAGCTCTGGAGCTGCAGCGGCTCTTGGAAGTAATCACTACTSTTCTCTTTTCAGACACTTTTCCTGACATCTCCTTGAATAATGAGAAAACCCTGCCAGAAACTAGCTATCCCAAYCAGACAACGCGGCTGCCGCCAATAACCTACACAGGGCGCTTCTCCCTGGAGCCAGCCCCCAACAGTGGCAACACCCTGTGGCCGGAGCCCCTCTTCAGCCTGGTCAGTGGGCTGGTGGGCATGGCGAACCCACCTCCCACCTCTACGCCTTCTTCATCATCACCATCCTCCTCCTCGCAGAGCCCTCCTCTGAGCTGTTCTGCCCAAGCCAGCGAAAGCAGTCCAATTTATTCAGCTGCACCAACTTTTCCCAACTCCAGTTCTGACATTTTCCCTGAACCGCAGACCCAGTCCTTTCCCAACCCCTCTGGAGCCCCCATCCAGTATCCGCCTCCAGCTTATCCAGCTGCTAAAACCAACTTTCAGGTGCCAATGATCCCGGATTACCTGTTCCCTCAGCAACAGGGTGAGCTCAGCATTGTCCCAGCTGATCAGAAGCCCTTCCCAACCCTTGAGACCAGAGCGCAGCAGCCTTCCCTCACACCACTGTCCACTATCAAGGCATTTGCCACCCAGACTGGCTCCCAAGAGCTGAAGACCCTCAACACTAACTATCAGTCCCAGCTGATCAAGCCCAGCAGGATGAGGAAATACCCCAACCGCCCCAGCAAGACACCTCCTCATGAGCGGCCCTATGCCTGCCCAGTGGAGTCCTGTGACCGGAGGTTTTCACGGTCTGATGAGCTGACTCGGCACATCCGCATCCACACAGGACAGAAACCTTTCCAGTGCCGCATTTGCATGCGGAACTTCAGCAGGAGCGACCACTTGACCACACACATCCGCACACACACAGGGGAGAAGCCATTTGCCTGTGACATTTGTGGCAGAAAGTTTGCCAGGAGTGATGAGAGGAAGAGACACACTAAAATCCACCTTAGGCAAAAGGACAAGAAAGTGGAAAAGACACCGCCGGTCTCAACCGCTTCCCCAATTCCTGCCTACTCATCCTCTGTGGCCACATCCTACCCTTCCTCCATTGCCACCACTTACCCCTCATCGGTACGCGCAGTGTATTCTTCCCCTGCCCCCTCTTCCTATCCCTCCCCTGCACACACCACCTTCCCATCTCCCTCTATAGCAACAACCTACCCCTCGGGCACTGCCACTTTTCAGACCCAAGTGGCCACCTCCTTCCCATCGCCAGGGGTCACCAACAGTTTCAGCTCACAAGTGACCTCAGCGCTTTCAGAAATGACATCAACCTTTTCTCCAAGGACAATTGAGATTTGCTGAGCCCTCCTTCTGGAACAGGAGTGTTCACCTCTTCTGTCGGTACTATCAGACATGGAGTCTCTGGTTACTCCCCAACACCATTCGTAGCAAGGCTGCCTAACTTTTTTTTAAACTTCAGCTGCCTGAAACAGCTACCGTTTAAGTTTTCCATCTCTGTCAAATGACTTGCATGGACTGTGGATATAAGTTCAGTATAATTTTCCCCGTAAACAATGATCTTTTATTAGGGAGAAAGGACCTTTGATTAAGTACATAGCTGATGTAAATTGTACATGTGCCATGGTTTTGCTTTCCTTTAGGTACTATTGATGTGAAAAATCTTTGCATATCCATATTGTATTATTTGGAGTTTGCAGGGCCATATTTTGTAAATGTTAATTCTATTTTAGTGACAATGCTGTAATGAGTTTCAAACTTCTTTGGGAACAGCACTTACTGTATTTGAGCATGTTAGAGTGATGCTATGTAAATATCACCTGATAAGACACTCACATGTGGCARAAGTTTTTGTTTTTAAAGTTACAAGTCTTGGTGCCTTTTTGTGAAGCCTTGCYGACATCATGCATTTATGTGAATGGATGCTTTGCATCTTGCCTTAAAGTGAAAGGGATGTTACTCAAAGAATGTATGGGAGAACATGGGATGGGTGGGGAGGGGAGCACGAGGAAGCCCTGGGGGACAGAATGTAAGCAAAAAAAAAAAAAAAAAAA
>NW_020448307.1:25887-28859 GCF_003343035.1 Apteryx rowi | reverse complement strand
AAAAAAAAAAAAAAAAAAAAGAGGAGACCAAGCACTCCTGAGTCCAGTTGCTGGCAAAGGTATGGATGGATGACACACACTTGCATTAGGTGCATCAACTGCTATTTGCGAAGTAGCCA
This sequence comes from Apteryx rowi, assembly GCF_003343035.1. NCBI lineage: Eukaryota > Metazoa > Chordata > Aves > Apterygiformes > Apterygidae > Apteryx > Apteryx rowi. Next base: position 28,740 of record NW_020448307.1, on the reverse strand, counting down.
TGATTCCTCTCTTCTAGCCCCCCCAGCTTCTCCATAAGCATGTGGGCAAAACCAAAGAAAAACAACTGTTTCAGTGCTGAAAATAAGGTTTGAAAACTAGACTCTCAATCGAGTGTTCACAGGCAGTCAGAAATCTAACTGGGTGCCAGGAGAGAGATGGCAAGATAATAGAGTGGTTTTGAGCTTGGAAATACAATGCGCTTGATCTGAATGGCTGGTGGATGGAAGATAGCCCCACTCAGCTGAGGGCTTTGATAGGATCCTCCTTGACACAGCACAGGGCATAGAAGCCCATGTGACTGACAGTCTTTAGAACAGCTGTTTCAGCCTTTATAGGCTGATGAGACACTCCCATGTGGCARAAGTTTTTGTTTTTAAAGTTACAAGTCTTGGTGCCTTTTTGTGAAGCCTTGCTGATGCCATTTGTATGGCGCAAATTCAGAGGAGACTGCAGCCTAGAGAACTGGCACTGCAGGTACGGGGGGGGGGGGTCCTGGTGTTGGTTCTTTCAGGAGGGCTCTCTACAGACCACTGATGTTCAGAGYTGTGAGGAGCTGGGATGCAAATATAAGCCTTGATGAATGCATCTGGTACAGTGTAAGCCGGCAAGCAGTCTCTGTAGGAGGCAGCGAGCCACTGGCTAAAAACTGCAACCTTTTGGAGCACCTGGGCTAGTCCTTTTTCTTGGGAATGCTGCCCACCCCTGGCAAATGGCAGCAATTTGGAGGTTATTTAAGAATGGAGTGGTTGGTAAATCCCAGTCCCTTTTCTGACAGGTAGGACTATCCTCAGGGGGTTGGGACAAGGCACGGGGAAGGGCYGGTGCTGCTCTGTCTGTGCTGGCTTGTGCCCACAGCGCAGGGTGCGGGCTGGGAGCTGCTGAGCACCACTCTGCAGCTGGCTGGCTCTGTAGGTTACAAGAGCTGCGGGGCCTTTCCAGAGGAAAGCGCTAGTCCTTCTCAAACCAAGAGGCTGCTGCCAAGGAAGATTGGCTGGGCAAGCTGAACATGTAACTGTCTGACCATGTAACTTGTGTCAGATGCCACAGAAATCCACTTATGGGAGAGAAGACTATGAATAAAGGCCTTCAAGTGCAATGCCTTGAAGAAGGAAGCAAACAATGTTATGTTAATCTAACCACAAAACTTTCTCCTAACTCCAGTTCTCAAAGTCAACAGCAAAGCAAACAGTTGGAGCCAGCCCAAACCTCTTCTGATCCGTGGGCACAGCCTGCCTCAGATGTTGCTGTGTTGTTTAATCTAGTCGAGGCTGACTCCTGGTCTAGCCTACTGGAACTGCAATTGCACTAAAGACTGACCAGGCAGGCTCTCGTGCAGCACCCAGTGAGCCTTGGACTGCCTCAGATTTGCCAGAGCACATCACAGAGAAATGAACAGAGATTGTAATTGCTGAGTCTAGAGAGGCAGCAAAAGAGGGTAGCTGCTCTTGGGGGTATGTGCAATGGGGACTGAGTCAGGCAGCACCATGGGCCTATGCAGGAGTGAAGGTCAGAGCAACCCTTCTAGCAGCAGCCCGCATTCCTCATATATGGCTGACATTCGCACACACGAACGGCCTGTGGGTGCCAAGGCAGCAGTGACAGGGCATGGGGGGAGGTCTGCAAGGCTTCTCTCTGGCTAAAAGCCAAGCTGGACCCCTTTGCCCCATAGTTTCTCCAGTTTGTGACGGTACATCCTTTCAAGTTGCAGAGGCCTCCAGAAATCTGCCCCACTTCCCTCCCAGCATGTCACCTCCTTAGGCCTCCTCTCAAGGATGCTCTGCACCCCCCCCCCCCCCCCCCCAGCTGGAAGAAACCTGGCCTCCCACAGCTCTGGGCACCAGCCACAGGCACCCCCACGGAGCAGTGTCCGACTGCGGGGGCTCGAGGCACTGAACCAGGCTGGCCCTGCGGCAACCCCGACCGAAAAGCAGTGGAGCTGATCAGTGCAAGGCAGCAAAAGTTGCAAATGGAGGGCTCRGCACCAGTGCACTGCAGCTGCTCTGTAAGGCCTGCAAGCTGGCAAACGACACTTCCCTTCTAGTTGGGGGTGACTGGTCTGAGCCGAGTCTCATTGCAGGAAGCTCCCTGATACCACGGGAGAACCCTGTTTTCCCCTGTTTTGGGGAGAACAAACACACAAACTTATTTTGTAAAAAGTGTTGACATGTGCCAACGAGGGGCACTTTCCTGGGAATGCCCTTTGGTGTAATTTCCTAGAAGGTGCTCATACTTCATACTTTGGCATTTGGTCAACACTGCTGCAACTTTTGCTTTGCATTGGCTGTCCCTGTTTATAAAGTAAAGCATAGAAAATGTGCAGTCTTTCACTTCTGCTTGTTCCCTGGCCTTTGTCCTCTAATGTGAAAACAGATTTCAGCGTTGAGAAGTGCACTGACTGTACGTTTTTGGTTAAGGCTTTTTGTTTGTTGCTGGTCTGAAGAGCACAGAATTTTTGATTCTTAAAATGTTTGCTCCCTAGGCTGAGAAGGAGAAACTTCCTTTGAGGAGGCAACTGCTGCTAGAGCAGAGCTGCAAGGAGGCTGTTCCCGGGGAAGCGGCAGGTGCTGCCGCTGGCTGGTACTGGCTCAGGTTTGCCAGAGCACACGCGAGCACAGCAGGGAGGAGCGGAGGCCTTTTGCCTTTCCAGTCAGTGGCCCAAGATCCGTTTGGCTGAATTAAACCGCAGCTGTTTGTGATTCAAAGCCAAACTTCAGATCTGACCATTAGCGACAGGAAAAGCCGTGCGTCACCGCTGGCGACGGCCCAGCTGCTCCCAGGGGCAGGCACCGCGGGGACGGCTGCGGCCGCTGGCAGAGCGGCGCCCGCGCTGCCGGGCCGCCGCCGGGGCCGCC
>NW_020448307.1:8967-25498 GCF_003343035.1 Apteryx rowi | reverse complement strand
CGGGCTCGGGCTCGGGCTCGGGCTCGGGCTCGGGCTCGGGCTCGGCTGGTGGCTCCACACCGGCGCCGCACCTGCTCCGCCGGCGCCGCGGCAGGCCCGGGCCCGGGTCGTTCCGCCGCCGCTCCACCCCTGAGCGCCGGGCGCCCAAAGGCTGCCGGAGCGCTCGTGTCGCGGCAGTCCTCGTTGCCGGGGCTGGCGCGGCCCCTTCGGCGGGGGCTGAGCGGCTTTATCTGCGCGCCTCGGAAGTGGTGGGTGCCGCCTGGCCTGGGGAGCGCCGAGGCGGCCAGCGCCTTGTCTGCAGAGCTTTCCGCGAGCTGCTCTTCRCCTGGGACGTGGGCAGTGCTTGCTGGGTGGCTGTGGTGTGCTTTAATTACACTGCCTGCCTCAGAACATTTCTAGGAGGAAAACTGATTCTTCATTTTCGCTGTAGATGTAAGGGGATAAAAACTCTGGCAAACTAAAGAACTCGGGCTCTCCTGTCATATACCGTGTGGCCTGTCGCATTGTGCTCTGCTGCAATATTCTGGAAATGCTACTAAAGAATCCATAGAAAACTGGTGGAACGCAAGTGTTAATACTACTTCTGTTGTTACTGTGAATTGCTCTTGCTAAATAGGCCACGGGCTCTGGCTGGCTGAAGAGACCACACTTACCAAGAAGAACAGACATCCCTATGTAAACAGAGGCTTTGGAGCAAAGAGGTATGTGATCGTGGGCYTGCCTTTCTTCTGGGGTTTTCACTGATGTTTGGACTATGGGAGGTTGGTTCTGTGGGCCTGAAGAAGACCTCCAGTAACCCTGAGAAGCATAACTTTGCAGCCTGAGCTGGTCGCCAGGGACCCTCAGAAGATGGAGGGGTCTCAGCTGCCTCCTGGCACACCTTCACCACTGCTGAGTTTGGCTGAGGCTGGGCTGGAGTGGTTGGCTCGTGAGGAATGCTTTTGGCCTCTGGTAAAGCAAGCTGTTTACAAGGGCAGTAGGGCTGTATTTGTCGGCTGTTGTTTTTTTTTTTTTTTTTTTTTTGGTATGAGTGGCTGTTTCTTTCAATATTTTTCTATTTGTGGTCTAGTACACTCTTAGAACTCTTGAGAATTAGAGTGGAGGTAATATATGTATGGAGAGGGTTTAGATGTGTGGTCCTTGAACTAAACCTCCCATGTATTTAAATGCATGCATTTTTTGAAGGTAGCCTTAGTAAGTGCTAATGACACCTAGAAGAAAGGCTATATCCTTTAAAGTGCTCTGAGGCACTCGAATGAAATCTGATCTGTAGCTGAAGAACAACTTTTTCAATGGTTATCTGTTCTGCTATAGTGAAAATAATGGCTTTATGTTTAAAAATCCAAGCCTCACTCATAGACTTTAATGATTTATGGTCTTGACTTGATCAATGAAGCTCGCTCGCTCTCTCTTTTTTTTTTTTTTTTAATAACAGAGGCTGATGTGTATACATTGTGGGCTCCAATTTCTGATCATTCATTGGCATGGCTGTAATGAAAATGAAGGATGGTTACAGAGTAATAGTCTGAATATGCACATTTAACTTCCTTAATTATAAAATGCATTATTAAAACGTGCTTCTCAGACTTCCCCCCCTCTCTCCCTCCTGGAATATATAGGTTTATCTTCTTGACTTGTAGGCTTTTCATACTACTTTTTTAATCTCTGCCCACAAATGATTGATACACAATAACACTGCCAATCAATGGTTAAGTTCTGTATCCAGTGCTCTCCCTAGGACTGACCTGAGTAGTTTGACCTGATTTCTGTTCTGCTCTGGCTACTGTGATAGCTGGATTCCCCTGTAACAAACTGCTGATTATTAAAAATGGAGTTGCCAACATCAGAGTTAGAGACATAGGGAGAGAAAAGCTTGGTCTGATCTTTAAAGGGTAGTGGAGACTTTAAGCCTCTTGTGAAGATGCAACTGGAAAATTTAAAACTTAACCAGACAGAGCATTATTCGTTATCTGACAGTGGCTATTCTTCAGTCTGGTAAGTTCAGGGGATGGCTTCAGAATCCCTTGAAAACATGTTACATCATCAGCGATGAAACTGAGTCTATCTGAATTGCTGCACTGCCTTGCGCACACAGCTCTGGATAGCCCTCAGGTGACCGTGCCTGGTTGTGTACTGAGTCACCGACCTGCCTGGTGTATTCAGGCACGTGGTATCCTATGGGCCGAGAGAGTGAACTGGAATTKCGCTCCCGTGTTTCCTGGCCGCATGTTTAGCAATTCTAGTCCTGGCAGCCTCAGGGAATACCTCAAAATACTTGTAAAGCCTAAATGGCAGTGAAAAAGGCGTGACTAAATCCTGGAAAGCAAAGGCACTGGACTGAATGAGTTTAATTTTGATTATTTCCGCTTTTAACAGTTCTGACTACGTTAGTCTTTGGAATACCTGAAAATACACTGGAGCATACAGAAATGAAGGAACAGACCCTCAATGAGTAAGTCTTGTTTAAAAACTTTCCTAGAACAGAACATTAACAGTGGTTCTTAGACAACAATCTAAGAGGTTTTTACTTAATTAATCTGAGAACTGGGCTGGAAAGATCTTTGTATGTAGTTGGCAATCTGACATAAAGTTGAGGAAAATCTACTGCAGCAGCATTTTGAACGGAAGGTTCTAGTGATTAAGGGTCTCAGCGGTGCTTCTTAACTCCTGTTTACATAAATAAATTTGAAGATTATAAGATATATTTAAATGCACTGGGAAGCAACTATTATAGGCATTGAATTTAATGGCAGAAACAGTCTACACATCTCTCATTTCCTGATCAATTGCCTGGAAGAGAAGTACCTTTTGTGGGCAAAACCAGGCTGCCTGAGGAGTTGTAACTTTGGTTGTAGTATGCCAGGGCTCTCTAGGGCCATGAAATGAACATACAATGTGTGTGGTGTGGTGCGTGGGGTGTTTGTTTGTTTGTCTACATTAAAATACAGTAGTTATTAAGTAGGCAAATATTGTTGATGCTTGTTAGGAAAATTACCATACTAGAGCAAAAGAAGTCCAGTCTCTGGAACACTGTCAGAGGTAGTAGTGGATGCTTAGGGAAGAATATATGACCAGGATGATTATGTAGTCCTGGAATATTCTCCCAGTTTCCAGTGACTGTGATCTGTGACTAACAATTATAATTAGCCAGAGCCGGCGTCTTTGCAGATTTCATCTGTGACTTTGTCTGGGTGATTTCTGAACCTCTAGAAAGTTTTAGCATCCACAGCATTCAGCAGAAAAGCAAATTTTGGCTTAACCAGTTGAACACAATTGCTAGATTAACCAGTTTTACCTCCTAATTTCGTTTGATGCCTCTTAAGTCTTTTGTTGGAAGACAGCAAACAATGCCATCTCTATAACCCCTACRGACCTCCATCACTCCTTCCCCTGCTTCCTCTCTTTCTGACTGAAGAAGCAGAGTCTGTTTTGTACAGCGGGTGTTCTGTACCTCGTATCATCCTTTTCTCTACCTTGTGTAGTTCTGCTCTGGTTTCTGAGAGGTAGAGGCCTGCACTACATACTATATTCAGGATGAAGAAGCAACAATTTGGATTAATAGTCGTGTAATTGTGTGCTTTTTTTTTTTTCCTTCTATGTTCTCTATTCTTTTCCAAGTACTTCCAAACATTCTATTTGGCTTTTGATCAAGGAACTTACCTTTTAAACCCATTATTATGTCAAGATCTATTTTGGGTGGTAACAGGCTTCTCAGGGACCATCATGCAATGTGTAATTTGGATCGTTATCCCCCCATCCCTGTGCCTGCGTGTTTGTTACATACATTATCCACACTGAATTTAATCTGCAGCTTTATTATCTGTTCCCATAATATTGTTAGCCCCTGCAGCAACTTTACAGTGTTTTTTTTTTTTTAACCACTCAGAACATAATTTTGTCAGAATTCTTTGTCACCTTGCTATTCGCCTGACTTTTCCAAATCCACTGTAAATACAGTAAGTTTCTCAGGGCTCAGCAGAGATCCCTGCATGAGTCTGTGGGTGATTTCTCCTGATTGTGAAAGCTAACCATTTATCCCAGTTCTTTCCATCTGTTAACTAATTGCTTTTCTGTGGCACAACCTTTCCTCTTGTCCCATGCAGCATAGATTAAGAGACTTTGCTGAGCATCTGTACTGAACAACTTCTGGAAATCCAAATACAGTATATCAACTGAATCTCTTGTGTCGGTATGCTCACTGATTCTTCCAAATAATTCTAAAAGATTTTTCAGGCATGAATWCCCTTTACAAAAACTGTGCTAGCTCTTTCTCTGCACTTACTATTTATTCATGTACTCACTAATTTTAACCTTCGGAATAGCTTCTGTCAGTGGGCCTGGAATGAGTTAAGGATTTATAAGCTTGAAGCTTTCTGAAACCTTTTTAAAACTAGTGTTATGTATGCTACCTTCCAGTCCCCTGTACTGAGGTGGAACAYCACAGCTATTACACTTGCGGTTACCATATGGTCTCATGACCGGTTGCTATTCATTTTGCTGGCTTAATCCCTTCTGTAATCTTTCCCACAGACACTTCAGTTTGAAATATTCTGTGATGCAGCTCCTGTGAAGTAAGCTTTTTGGCACAGGAACTTTCCCAAATTTGCCTGAAGTAAAATGGGTGCAAAAATCCACTTTCAGTAGCCTCCTTACGTTTTGACCATCAGTTGGCCTTACAAACTCTTTAATAGTCTTCCAGTTCCTCACATGGCTGAGAAAATACTCATCAGTTTTCATGCTGTCTGCAAATTGTTTTCCTCAAACTATTTTTCTGGCCTGTGGTATTGTGCTTTAAAGTGAAAGTTTGTGGCCACTTCTGTTTTCTGCCTCTGAGCATAACTTCCATTTTTTGAGGGATATCTTAATTCCTCCCATCAGAATAATTATTTTGGATCTCTTCTTAACCTGTCCTAATAGGTGATAATATATGGTCTCTGATACAATGTCTTTAAATGTTCTCCCTGCAACTTGAAAATAATATTATTTTTCTAGCTGCCCCATTAGTTTCTCTTTACATAAAATAAAGTTTAAATCCCTTTTTGAAGCTGGGAGCCATTGTAGTAGATATTGGGGTTTTGCTGCTCTTGCAAGAATGTTGAGCTGTTCTTGCATTTTGATGACTGCTACCCTAGGCTTTACTTAGGAATACAAAGATTTTATATCTTTACTTCTACAGTATGCGTCACCCCAGACTATGCCCTTTTTCACACTTGTTGGCTTTTCTGTAATTCTTAGGTTAAACTCTTGTGTGTGGTGTTTTTTTGTTTGTTTTGTAAATGTCAGCAGACTGATTGCATGTGGCTTATGATGAAGGCCATGCCTCCTCTATAGGTTCCTTCTATTTTAAATGTCTCTGTAGTTCCTAGTGATTTGGAATCCCTCTTCCTTGCACTTTTTTTTTTTAAGCGTGCATGGTCACTCAGTGTGTCTGGTCCTTTGTGTGGTAGTGAGAACACTTAAAATAAAACTGTCAGGGAGACCTTTGCCTTCAATTTTGTATTTTAGTCTAAGCTTTGTCACCAAAAACTCTCCCCTACCTTTTTTCCCCTGTGTCCTTGATATCCACACAAGTGAAGACTAATATTTCTTCCCTAGCACTTCCAAAAAAATCTCCCCAAACTCCTTCTGTTCCTCTCTTCTGCACTTGGCTGACAAGTCATAATCCTAGGTAGTCATATTGCTGAAATCAGATTGCACATCACTGTAGCTTACCTCTCTCCCTTGTGACAGCATCCCTGTCCTCCCGTGGTATCCTCTGTGACAAAGCTTTTGCTTCCCAGGGAGGATCTGCCCCAGAATCATTCTCTGTCATCAGGCTAATGCTTTCTTACCAGAGGCTTTCCTCTCTTTCACAGCGCTGGGGTTGCCAGCTCCAGTTGTTATCATTGAAGGTATCGTTGTTCGAATGGTCTCGCTGAGTTTCTTGGCCCCGAGATACTTTTTTTCCTGGGAACCCTGCTCTGCCTGTGACCTGTGCCCCTGGGGCTGGTAACTGAATTGCCCTTGGTGCAATAGTTGGGAACCCCTCTGCCAGGTACTGGTGATGGGGATGATTCAGAGAGTTGTCATCGTCATTTATTTCCCCATTGCACACGTGTCAGTCCTGCATCAAAGTCATTTAGATAATCAAACTGTGATAACTGAAGTTCTTCAGCACAGTGAAGGTTTTGGCCTTAATCATCAGAGAAGGTGAACAGGTTTATAAAATAGTTCTAAAGCAGAAATCAGCTTTAGAGGAGAGAGGGCTGGTCACAAAATTAGTTCTTCCCAAAATGAGTAAAGTTAGAGATATTCAGAACCAAATGTCTCCTCCTCTTAGCTACAGATTTTGCTATTATCTTTCTTGATCTAATACAGAATGTTCTCTTGCTTAAATACAATTTGGCAAGGTGTAAATGCATATAAATTCCGTTAGAAATATCAAAACTCACGATATTCTTGCAAGTTGAGGTTTATAAGCTTTTCTGTCTGAAAGAGCCAAGCATTCAGAAGCAGGGAACATGCTTCATTTTTTGAAGTGGGAATGCTAGGTGTAAAGAAATGTCTTCCTGTTTGTTTGTGTGTGTGTGTTTGTTTTTGGTGGAGGGTTGCTTTTATGTCTTTTCTAGCATGGACTATTGTAACTCTAAGCAGAGGAGAGGTAAAGTCACTCTAATCCATGCCATCTGTTCATCTGGACTCGAAAGGCAGCTATCTGATTGCAATGCCTGGAAAGCTGATGCTGCACGCTTTCCCATTTTGCTGTGGCAGGACAGAAAATGACAGGGATTGTGTGCCCTTCCTCTAGGAAGGTGGTAGCTTATGATGGCTTTTGAGAGCAGTCATAGTTGAGCGGTACAGATGAAAGAATTATGCTCAAAGCTATTCTTCTGTGTAGGCCTTAGACTTCCAATAATTTCTAAACTTCAGAGAGAGCTGGTTGGGTCACCCTCTTGTTCCTGCAACAGAGCTGTTCAGCTTTTTCAAAGATGCTGCTAATAGGCTTCAGACACTAGTATCCCTATGCTGCCACCTTATGTTTAGAAACAAAAACAACTTGGCTATTCTTGTTTGGAAATGCCTATGTTATTCGTCCTTAAATTTCCTTGTAACAATATGTCTACTCTTGAGCATAAAAATAATCATGTCAAGCTCAAAGAAGACATTCAAAGTTGCCCAGTTCGGGTTTCTTCACTTTCCTTTTGGAATCTGAGGCTAAGGCTCTTGTGTGTGTGGTGTGTGTGTTTTTTTTGTTTTTTTTGTTTTTTTTTCTCCTTCCCAATTCCTCCCTGAAATCGCAAGGATTAGAAAGGTTTTTTGTTGGTTTTTTTTTTGTTTTACTTTCTAGTTAATGTGGGTATGCTTTCATAATTCCATGGATTCAGGAATTGAGATTTAAACTAATGTGACTTTTGTGATGGGTAGTGATGTTTGTGATGGCTGTGACCAAGCAACACAGTGAGGGAGTCATGTGGACAGTTCTACCCTCCCCCCTCCCCATTACTGCTACTTGCATTTGGGTTAAAACAAGTCTTGCAATAAAAGCCTTTTGGGAGCCTGAGAAGATGGCATAACTTCCATCAAGTGTTAATTGACGTGAATGCAAATTACCAGTTAGTTGAGAGAAGAGCCAAAGGCTTCAACACTATAAGCAGTGGTTTCTAGATTGTCTCCCTTCTGATACCTGTAGCTGTGGGCAGTGCTTAATCCATGACAGCTAAGTAGGAATCTGTCAAAATGCTACCTCTTTGGAAAAAATACATGCTGTTATGTGTGCTGTGTATGCCAGCCTTGGCATCTAGATGGAGGGAGACCTCAGCTGTTCAGAGRTGCTGCAGCACCTCTGTCAGTACTTTCCTTCACCTGTGTCATCTTAAGCATGTGTGCCACCAGGCTGTTGACAGCACCTTTGCCAGGATGTTCTCTTTTGTTGCACTACGGCTTCTTCACTGAAATTAAGAGTAGCTCATTCTTAAGTGTGGATGCATCTTTCTTTGCATCGGTTTGAGTTCTGTCTAGCTAATCATCGCACTAACAAACAGCTGCTGTTACACAGGATAGGTGATCAGGGTGCATGGAGACAAATGCTGGAATGCAGATCTTTGAAGCATAACATAAAGAACATGACTTAAATATGAAGTTTATAACTTCTATTTTTGACATGGCTTTTCATGGTTCATTCCTGCTGGCAGTTGGCAACAGCCAGAAGGGAAGAATGAAGAGTGCACTGTAAGGCACTGTGTAAACTTCACACTTCTGTAGTCTGGTTTTAAGGAGTACTAGTCAAGCTGCCTCCAATATTTGGCGAAGGCACAAAGAAACACTAAACCTTCTCTGTGCACTGGAGTAGGTAGGACAAAAAGTGCTCTTAATGCTTCTTTGCCTGCATGTTTGTGTGCACCACCTGCATGCATCTGTGAGAGTCAAGATTGCTCCATACCTCTGGGAATACCTGGCCTTTTACAGGTCTTTTCAACACCTGAAGGAAGTCCAGTGGGAAGAAACTGGGATCAGAAAGGCTGTCTTTAAAGGAGGCTGTGTTCTGTCATCAGTGAGTACTTGTGAACAGACCTGGCTGTATCTATGTATTTGGGAGCATAATGGAAAACTATTTGACTGCCAAATTCCCATACAATACCAGAAAGGTGAGAATCTGAGCGCTAGCTAGGTTTCTAAATGCAGTTTAAAGGACACAACTGGAAAAAATACAGTATATGAATTAGATAACACTTTATGATTGCAGAAGGCATTTCTGCATTAGGAAAAAAAMCCCTGTTTTTAATTTGCTCCAAACTTCAGAAAACTGTATAACCATACCACCTCTGCTACAATTTTCTGTGTTGTGCCAGTAATTTTGCTAGATGGTTTAGCTGTCCGGTAGTGAGAGCTTATCTTTAATGATGGAATCTCTTCTGGGGAAGATGAGGACAAGACATGAAGCTTATACATCACTTAAATTGTTATGAAGTGAAAATAGCACTGCTCTTGTCATAGGATATGAATTTCATCCATAGCACTTAAGAATTTACCTTGGGTTTCTCTGGATTCCTTCTGCTAGATGATTTAAACACTTGCAGTGGATAAATTAATAACCAGGTCTGTGTCAGGCAGAATATCTGGATGGTGAACTATATATGCCTGTGCTCACTAAACACAGACAATTCTAAATAATTTTAAGTCGAGTTGTTTTGAAGAAAAATTGTGTTCAGAGTCTTTATGTTTATCTGAAAGCTATGTTTTTGGTTTTTTTTTTTTGGCCTAGTAGATGGAAAAAGAAGGCAATTAGGTAACCTTCAGCTTCTTTTTCTTTGTCCTGCACGGAGCTCTAGTAGCCACTGCTTTAAGTGTGGTGTTTGTCACGCAATAGAGAAAACATGAGGGCATTCACAGAAACTTTTTTCCATGTTGTACTGTACATATACATTAACCATAGTTTTGGATATAATGATAGAGTTTTGTTACCAGGTGGAAATTAGTTAAAAAAAAACAGATCTTTTTGCATTAAATCAAATTTTAATTTGAAGTTATACATTACTTTCATATTCATAGAAGATATYTGTGTGTTTTAAAGTTTGAGTTTTCAGCAATTTAAAGTAAATTACTCTTGCAAAACAAAATTCTGTATAACAGTTTATCTTCTGCAAGCCAGCCATGGTGCTTTAGAGCTGTGTCACAAGATGTCCAAACCAAGGAGCTAATATTTCTGCCTGTGGTGTTACAACAGGTCTTCCTGTAGTAGCAGCACAGCAAGATTAAAGAAAAAATAAATGGATTTCAGGAAGCTGTTTTACTGCATGTTTTGCAGATAGTAGCCTGTGAAGGGGGCAACTCTTGAAGTGATAACAGCTCTGTGTAGAGTCCTGAGCTTTGCTGAGAAGGTTTGGTAGTACTATGGTATGCATAACCCCACTGTACAATATGTAGCATGGATGCATCATTTACAAACAAACAAAAAAAAGCTGGGGGAAAGACAAAAACACTTCCTGTTTTTTAGAATCTGAAGAATTTTTGGTGATGTGTGTTGTAAAGATGTTATTGGTGTCATCTGATAACACTTGACTGTTTGGTCTGCTGTCAGTTATAGAAAGTGCTTTAGGTGATAGCTTCCTAGTCCCCAAGCAGCACATTACAGGTATGAACTAATATAGGCAACCATACCTTACAGCTTCCTCTTAATTTTAGTGTTTCTTCTTTGGACCAGGATGTGGCTCTAGAAGGGAAGCCAGAAGTAGAACAGCTGTCTGGAGCACGCTGAGAGTTTACTGTGGCTACTAATGCTCTGTTCTAGGCTGTGATCTTGATCCAGAGAGAAAATTGGAATAGGGTGGGATAGCAGCTGAAGGGGGATTAGCACTTCATGTAGTTCAAAAATTTTTTGGGGGTTGGGGGGGGGGAGGAGGGCTGATTCGAACAACCCTAAACTAGTACAGCCAGTTCTCATGGCAAACATGTTTGCAAGATCAGGAATTGTCACTGTCTCTGTTATAATGAATTCTGAAATGACATTTTCTACTTTGAAGCTACAGTGTTTCTGTGCTGGCAGACAAAGGATATTTTAATTCTACAATCTAGATTTGGAGGGAAGTGATGGCCATATGTGGAGCTAGATTTTGAATGACAGAAGTATCAAAGCAGACTTTTTATGGGAAAGTTTGTCAAAACTGTTCAAGTTTGCCATCAAAGGGAGATGTTCATGGGGTTCTACTGAGTAGTAATACAGCAAATACTCCATTTTGTTAGTTTAATTTTCACTAATTCTTGATGAGTTMCACAATCTGGGATAGATACTAAAATTCCCTGCTACTGAGCCAGGCTGAGAAGATGATCTTTCTCTTTGGGGCTGGGGGTGGGGGGAAGAGTGATGCTTTCCATATCTCTAATCTGCAGCCCATACAGAGCTCCCAGGGTGTTTAGAACTGGGTGCATTTCCTTGAGGCCCTATGAGCAGTTGTTCAGGAGCAAATCTTTCCTTTCCTTATAGTTTGAGACCTTGGCTTTTTGGTCCACTTACACTTTTCATATAGTACTCAAGAACTTCTAACTGTCCMCATGCTCCCTGGGGACATCCTGCTGCCCTCCTGCACAGGCAGAGAAGGTGTGGCAGTGGTGAATACTCACAGCTGCCCTTCAGGGAATTAAAGGAATGGCATACCTACCACGCACAGTTCTTGCAGGCTGGGAGAGGAGGGGRTGAGAGAGAGTAACATGGGAACAGCACCAAGGGAATGATCTGAGCTCCCTAGGAAAGGGAGGACAAGGAAGATCTGAGCCCCCTTCCTGGGACAGCTAGTCTCCCAGAACTATCTCCCACCGAAGAGCTTTGTGTTCCTTCTCCAGGAACTGAGATTAGTTATGTGGCATGCTGTAGAACAACTCCCCTTCTGACAGCTTCCTCCAGCCTTTGCCCAGAAACATACACAAAACTTGCAGAGAATGTTCTGGAGCAGTAACACAGCAGCACTACTCCCTAATCTCAGATACTTGAATTTCAGGGTGAAAAAGTTTTACAAAAATGTCTTTAAACCCTGTATGCTTGCCGCTGAAGGAGTGGGCCAGGCCATCAATGAAGACATAAAGCCTACAAATTGCAGGCATTTGGGAAGGAGGGACACTGACTTCAGACAAATCAGCAGCTGTTCAGATATGGAAGTGAGACTTGCCAGGGAATGCTGTGACTCCATCAGGAACCTAGGGCACAGCTGAAGTATGTGCAGGCTTTTAAACTGCATTCAGACTGTTAGTATCTCTGAGCTGTGCTGACCATAGGCAGAAGTGAGGGAAGGGGTACAGCTTTCATGCCTGCAGCATGGGAGCAATAAAAAACAGGCCACAAAACTTAGGAAGTAGGCTTGAAATGGCTGACTGAGTCTCCAGGATACATGTATTGGCCTGCTCACAAGCAGGAGATGTCACACATGGGACTTCCATCACCTCCCTCTATGGAGTTACGGGTGAATACGGGAGCCCCTGTGGTGCTTGACACTACCTTCCTGTGAGTATAGAAAATAGCATAATGATTTAGTTCACTAAAACTTTCCTGTGCCTGCTGTGCAAAAGGGTGGGCTACAGATTTCCCTGGGAATATCAGATGATATGGAAAACTTGAAGAGAAACCCTCAATACCGATATACCCAACAATAAGGGTGTATGACTAGTCGATCCATTACAGCAATAGACGCATTACAAAGAAATGCCCTGAGCTCATGACTTATTCCTACATCTGGGCTTGTTAGCCTGCGCAGTTCACAATRAGCCTACGGTTCCCATGCTAATCTGGTACTTGACTCAGTCCTTTTACTAGTCCATGCTGTCTCCTTGTTGCTTTATTCTACATAGGTTGTAAAGGGGGGGAGGTTTCCTCAGGAGGTAACTATATGAGAGGAGATGAGTAAGAAATGCTGGGATTCAGCTCTGATGCACATCCTCTCCAGCTCCCCTTTTCTTTGTCCATTGCCTTAAGGGGACTTTGGATGGAATAGGTCCATGTGGGGTGAAAACATGGAAAAGCAGCTTTAGTGTTAAAAATGTCAAAACTGGTTCCTCCTGCCTTTCCTTCAGTTCCATTAAGATCCTACTTTGAAGTCAGTCCCTCTCTTTTCCTATTCCACAAAACACCTGGCTGGTGCCACAGGTCTGTCTCAGGCTAGTTGCAGGGGCTCAGCCTAGCATTGATTCAGGTGTGTAGCACTGCTAAAACCATGCAAATTCCTAGCCTCTGGTCCTTCCTGCAGCAAGGCATCTAGCTGTTTCTGTTAATACCGCCTTATTATCATGGAGACTCTGGAACTGCAGGCAGGATTCAAGATGCAGATGTCTATAGATTTAAAGAGAGCAACATAACTGCACTCTGATTTTTATTTCTGCTTTTTCCTCCCTTCTGCCCATTGTAATTCCTAGTATTCAATGACAGATTGTTGATTCCTGTGTAGCTGTCATTTGTACAAAAGAATTGATTATAGCCCCTTGAATCTTCATCTCAAATAGTAGTGAGCTTGCAGCCTGTTGCGATGGGTAGTGTTTATATAAATCACATGTCACCGTGTTAGTTTCAAAAATGATTTAAA
This sequence comes from Apteryx rowi, assembly GCF_003343035.1. Taxonomy (NCBI): domain Eukaryota; kingdom Metazoa; phylum Chordata; class Aves; order Apterygiformes; family Apterygidae; genus Apteryx; species Apteryx rowi. The sequence continues at coordinate 12,455 of NW_020448307.1, read as the reverse complement.
AAATGTTCTTCCTCTGAAGTGGAAGGTCAAGTGAAAGTCTGATCTGGTATAGGATTCAGTAGAAAGTGAGCATCTTTGTTCATGTAGAATTAGTTCAGTAGTGGGGGGAGGAAGTGACTGGGCTCTGCAGAATCTGCATGATAGTGTGGCATGATTTAGTTGGTGATTAGGCTATCACTTGGTGTTACAGCAATTTTAAGAATGCTTTAGATAGGTGGATGAGGAGGGAAGAGTGCAGTGAGAAGAGCACCAAAAGGCTTTTCCTCTACTGATGAAAAGATAAAAGCAGGATTAGTGGCTACATCTAACCTGGGGTTTAGTTCAGATCTCCAGGCACTACTTTACAGGTATGAGCTAATGTAGGCAACAGTACCAAGGATTTCTTTTTAAGATCCTTTGGTGACTGACTTAGAGTTCTAAAGGGAGAGTTGGGAATGATGCAACTTTAATTCAGATGCTATTATGAATTTGCCCTGACTTTTAGAGCTCTGCTTTAGAATAGCACTGAAGTCCTGTGAAAGGCAAATGGGGCAGGGTGGATAAGGGAGGGCTGGCACACTTTCCATCTGTCAGGCAGGTTTGTCAGTAAGAATATAGTACTATGTGGTACCTGAGTCTTGTATGGATCCAGGAGAACGGCTTTTTCCCTTGTCTTTATTATCCATGGTGCTTTAGCAAGAAGCTACAGGTGTTTTTCTGCAGTGTCAGTTCCAGGTTTGGAAGGCTATGAGTAGCACTGATTATGAGCTCTGGAAACCTCTGGAGAGAGAGAAACGGCCGATTGCTCCTATGACCTGTTTGACTTGATTGGCTCAATGAGGTAGCGCATTTAGTTCCCTGAGGCAACACAAAAGAGCACACGATGAATGTGAACACATGACAAAACAGCAAGCTATCAACTTTTATTAGAAGTCTGCACTAGAATCCTGTTTTAGTTATTTTGCCTTCAGTCCTCATTTATTTCAGTAAATCAAATTCTTAGTGGGATATAAGGTTGGGAAACAGCTAAGCAGGGGAACTGATGGAGCTTTAGTTTTTTTCTTTTGGTGCTAGGATGGAACAACATAGGTATTCAGTGTGTGCAGGGGGGGGCTTTCTCCTTCCTTCCCCTGTGACTTTTGGAAGGCAACATCTTTAAAAACTTGATCTTGCCATTTTACTGTGTGACTGCAAGGCGGGCAAGAGAGGGTTGGATACTGGCGGAGAGAGACACTCAAGGTTCATAAGGGGTTAAACAGGATAGATTTAATGAAGGGCTTACACTACAGACTGTATGGGGAGCCCTGGGAACTGTGAGGAGGAGTTGCCAATGGGAGGCTGCTGGAGGCACGGGTCAGACAAATGGGTGAGATGCCCAGGTGGGACTTGACTCATTCTATCCTAAGGGCCCCTTCAATCTACTAGAACTATTTCCTTATCTGAGCTGTGCTAACCTTGGGTAGCTGCTGCCCAGGAAGCAGCTAGACATTGTAGACAAAACAGAACATGCATGCCTGGCCCTGACAGGAATTTGGTCAGTGTGTAGTTTCACATGCTGGGGCTGCTATCATGTACTCTGCCAGTTGCTGACTCCTCGCCAGATCTTCTGCAGGTGTTCTCACTACATACTGGAATGTCTTTTTCTACCTTTAACATTACTTGGATATCTCATCTTAGCATTTGAGTTTGTATCTGCTTTTTAACTTTTGTGTTAATCTTGTGTTACTCTTGAGTTCCTTCTGTAACTTCACTGCTTTAGTAATACTTGAGTCACGTATTGCTGTGAAGTTTACCCAGAATATTAGGTTAAATAAAACTATTTTATGCTCTTTGTATTGTCCCACTTTTTTTTTTTTACTTCCCCAATTGAATTTTCAGTATATTTACTATATTTGGTATATTAAGATGATGTAAGTGGGAAGTTAAAAAAAAAAAAAAAAAGTCAGAAAATACTCATATTAGCATTAACTAAAATTGGAGCGCTCATCTTTATATTTTTCCAGTACCCTTATATCCAGTCCATCTTCTGAAAAGTTAGTTTTGTCTGAAAGTGTTAACACCCCCCTTTCACAACAAGTAGTTTAGATAGCTGATCTGAGCCTTTAAAGATAACCCAAAGAGCTCCAATCGCACTCACTGTTGACCTGGCTGGGCTGACACTCTAGTGAGCCCCAACTTGGGAGCGTGCAGCGCCACATACTGCCACGGCTGCAGGAGCCACCGGTGGTGCCGAGAGAGAGTGATAGATTGATAGATTCTTTTTATTAGAATGATAGATTAGAATGATGATTCTTATAGCACTTAGAGCCCAGTCTTAGTATGTTTTCTTTTCTATGTTTCATAGTATGTCTCATAGTATCTTTCTTAGTATGTTTCTTTTCTTTGCAAATATGTGTTTGAAAAATGGGGGAGGAGGATGGAAAGAAGGGAGAAGGAAGCACCTAAAACTAGTCCCCACTGGTCCCCGCAAACAAGATGGAAGCATTGGCTGCTTGTAGTACTGATTACACAAAACAATGTATTATGACTCCCCACTAGCTGCCAACTGTATCCAGTAGTGCTTTACAAAACATTTTAATGCAGCAAAAAAGAGTGCTTGTGTGCTGAGTTTCACAGCCAAGCACACCTTTCCTTTTTTCCCATGCTTAAAAACATATAATTGGGACACCAAAGAGTTCCCTGAGAGAAGTAAAGAGCAGTAATGTCTCCAATTTCCAGGGCTGAAGTTGTACCTTGGCACACAGTTATAGAATGCAAAGTCATTATTATCACAGCTGTTATTGAAATACTATCTTTTTGTGCAAATATAAAGTGAATATACCACAAAAGCTGTGCATAGCTAATGAGTTTCTAACAAGGATGTTGGACTAGATGTTTGAGAGAACTGGAGCACTGAGGAAAAGGAAATGGGGTAGGTGTCTTCTTGAAAAATTTTCCCATCTTGAAGTGGGGGAGTAAAACCATTCCCTCCATCGGTGTTGTCGGTTATTGAAAATGTTCAGTAACAGAGATCCTAAAATCTGCTGGGGCAGTTGCTTCCATGGCAACATCATTAAACAGTTGAGGGCCATTTTGCCTCCAAGTGGAAAGGTGGAGACAGCTGGACTTTACAAAATTCTTCTTCTGGTTTTTGAATGAGACTAATATTAATTTAGCTTCCTTGCCTAGGGAGAAGAGAGGGGAATCCCCTTGTACTGTTTCAGCCTATTGGATGTGCTGCTGTGCATCGTTCAGGTTTGTGAACCAAATGTAAGTACTGGCTGRTTACAGGTTCTGTCTGTCTCAGAGGCTGCTATTTTCCAGTTGTCATTTGTGCTCTTTGAAAAAAAAACTTTTCATTTGTTTGTGGCATTTGTCTTAACTGTCTTATAACCGAGTGTAAAACAAAGATTGTGTTTTCATTGTGCATGACCTACCTTGTGTGGTGCTTGTTAGTATACATATGCTCTTCCCAGGAATGACCTTTTTTTTTTTTCTCCTTTTTCTTTTCTCTCTCTCTCTCTCTCTCT
>NW_020448307.1:2367-8886 GCF_003343035.1 Apteryx rowi | reverse complement strand
AAGAGCATGGTGGATGTGCTTCTAACGCTAATGTATTGTTGCAGGAAGCAGCTGATAGCCCAATGTTCCAGTCATGCCAAAACAGGAAGAGGAGGACTAGCTACTGAGATTCCYTAGAGAGTGGAGAAAGAGGAAGAGAATCCTGATGGGAGGAGTAGTGCAACCCCAAGATGATTATATGGGTACTGTATCTGGGGAAACAGAAAGCTGGCAGAGGAAAGGTTAAAGCTTTGTGTGAAATAAAGGTCCTTCCCATCAGTCCTGAGTAAGAGGGTTGTATTTCTTATAGCAGCCTATCCATGACTTTTCTGGTAGCAGCAGACTGCAATGGGAGTTACTGGAAAGGAGTCAGGAGCAGAGCTGGAACAAGGGACATGATGATGCTCTTTTTCTCTAACCAGATGGAAGCAGCTGCAAGCATGCTTGCCATAAAACAATGAGGACCAGGCAAGCCCTGGCTGGGGATCTTCCCCTGGGCACTGACTGCAGGCAATGGTCAGCTGCGCCATCCCTGCGACCTGCTCACCCAGAGCACTGGGTCTGGGCACTGCCAGCACCCCRCCAGCACCCCTCGATGTGGCTGTGCCTGGTGCTGCCACCACCTCTGGGACACGGGGTGTGTGTAAAGTCCCCACCATCGTCTCCTTCTGCAGGACAGAAGAGCCCAGCGGGGAGGTACCAAAGGGCCGGGGAGGCACAAATGGAAGGGTCGGGCAGACAGGGAGGCACACGAGGCCCCGCCACCACCGCTAGCGGGCTCGCGCATGCGCACAAAGAGCGCTGTCCTCGCTGCGGCCCTCGGGAGGTGACGGGCCAGTACTGCGCCTAGCGGGATTGCGCATGCGCATTGACGCCGAGCTGCTCACTGCTGCCCTCGAGTCATGACAATCCATTACAATACTGCACCCGAAACGCGCGCGCATGCGCACTGCTTCCGCCGCGCTCACTGCTGCCCTCGAGTGTCGAATACGCAGCTCTGCACCCGTAAGGCGAGCGCATGCGCACTGGTTTTTCCCGGCTCACTGCTGCCCTCGTGTGTCGACGCGCCAGTACTGCAGCCACCACTGCCCTCCCCCGCGTACAAAGAATACCGCAGCCAGCCGGCGCACGCACGCGCGCTGCCGGTCGCCGTGTTCGCCGCTACTCTCCGGTGCTCCGGCAACGGGTACGCGAATGGGCCGTGCTCGTCGCCCCTCCCCGGTGCTCGTAGCCCGGTAGCGCAGAACGCTGTTCCTTATCGGTGCTTCCTGGTGTCGCGGGGACGGGCAGTGCCATCTCGGAGCCGCTCCACGGTGCCCTCTCACCGGGGCAGCACCAGAGCCTGCTCGCTGATCCCCGCCGCTCTCTCGGGCACGGGCACGGGCACGGGCACGGGCACGGGCACGGGCACGGGCACGGGCACGGGCAGCCTCGGGGCGCTCGCTGCTCGGTGGGAGCCCCGCGGGGCCGCGGCGGGCTGCGGTTCGCACGCGTGAGCCGGCCGGCTGCAGCGCCGCGCCGCGAGCACGCGAGGGCGCCATTGCGGGTCTCGCCTCCCTACCGCTCCCCCCGCCCCTCCCGCTCGAGCCGGTCCGTAGTCGGCGCATGCGCGGTGTTTGAGCGCCGGGCGGCCGCTGCGGCGGCGGTCCGTTGGCGGCCGGCACATGCGCGGCAGCGGGGAGCAGCATGGCGGCGAGCAGGGTGGGCGTTTTCGCTCGGCGGCGGCGGGTGAGGGCCGAGGCCGCCCGGAGTCGAGGATCTGGGGGCCCCGGTGAGGCGAGCGGGTGGCGGCGGGCTGTGTCCTGCCCGCTGCGGCCGTCGGTACGGGGCGGCGGCGGTGCGGGGCGAGGGGGGGGCTGGGGCCCGGCGCCGCGCCGCGAGCGCGGGGCAGGGTGTGCTGGAGCGCGGGTCGGACTTTCCCTGTTCCGTGTGTCGCCTTTAGGGCGCCGGCTCTTCCCCATCGCGGGCCGGGGCGTGCGCTCGCCCCTGCGGACGCGGCCCGGAGGAGTGGAGGGGGAGGGGGGCAGGCGGGCCCTGGAGCGGGATTGTGGCGCGGCGTCCGCGGGAGGACGGCTCCTATTGCGGCAGGCACTCCCGAGAGTGCTGGTGAGTCCCGAGGAGGTTTAAAACCTCTGGATCCAGCAGGTTGAAGGCCACTTTGAGTCAGGTACAATTAGTGCAGCCCCAGGTTATTTCCTTGAGACTTGTGGCTAGGCAAGCAAGAAGATGGATAGGAGAACGACACTCCCAGGCACCCGGAGGCCTCCCCCACCCCCAGGCACAGACTGTGGGTGCCAGACAACACGGGCACCGACTGACTGAAAGCCCCGCTGAGCCCTGCTCCCTCCTGTACAGCTGCCCTAAAGCCACGGGCTTCCCCAGTGTGGTACGTGGTGATGGGACCTCCGTTGCCTCTGACGGCTCCCCAGGCACAGGGGAGCTGCACGTATGCTGCACAGGGGTCTGGATGTCTCCAGCAGTGGCACAGCAGCCTGATGTTCCCTAGCCCCAAACAATCCTAAAACCACTCCCAGACCCAGTGCCCACAGCAGTGAGGTGTTCTAATAAACATGGGGGGGAGGGAAATCTGTGTCTCCCCTTTGACTCGGTCCTGCTTTAGAGAAAAGGGAATTTACAGCACTTCTCGGTGAAGAACGTTGACGGGTGGGTGCACAGATGACAAACGGACTTCTCTCTCTTTTTTTTCTGAGACACCTCTTAGAAGTCTCTGTGCGTGCAAGAGGACTCTGTAAAGGTGGCTGACCTGGGATAATCATGCTGTGCACAATGCTTAAGGAGAACGTTAACATAAAATTGCAGGCTAAGGAGTAACCTTAAAAAAATACAAGGCTCGGGAAGAGCCTAAGAGAACGCTGGTGGGCTATGGGAAGCCCCAGGGATGCTACAGAAAACAGCATGGCTTTTAGGCACCTCCTCAGAGCAGGAGAAATGACTTACTCCAGCCCATAGGACAATGGGTGCTCTTAATTMCCACCTTTAATTACCGAAAGTGTTGYRAAAGCCTAAGGGGYGAGAGATGATGCRTAGYGGGTTATGGACTGTGTRTAAAGTTTCAACAAACAGCARTCCCCTCTTAAAATAGAAACAGTTTAGTCTTAGGTAATAGATGAACGTGGCTTTGAGTAACGTGAAGAGAAGYGGGTTATGTCAATCRCCTGGAAAGCCTTGGAGAAGCGGTCCAAAGATCTGATACCCTCACGGCCTCRTCAGTYGTCTTGKTTTKTTTGGCAGGGTAGTCCACCAAAGGGGGACATCTTGAAGAGAAGCAGCTAGACCTAGTGATCCAGTTGTTGATTTTGGTCATCACCTGTGAGGCCAGCATCCAAGCGGAAGAGGAATTTAGGAGCTATATCAAAAAGGTAATAGGTTTGAAGCAGCGACAATCAAATCAAGTGCTATCGTTCTTCTGCATAGCTGAGGACCGAGAGGCTTGTCGGTTAAGCGTGTGTATACGAGGGCTTGAGAAAGGATACTGAACAGKAACAATAATACTGAAGCAGAATAAAAATCAGGTTTCATGGAAGATGGCGTAGGTAAGTATTAGGTGATGTGCCTGCCTGTCTAATAACCTAGCCCGAATTGCTGTACGTCATGTTTCCAAACTGTTTACCCTGTAAAGTATGACGCAAGGTGCTGTATTAAGACCTTTCCTTTAAGGAAAAAGAAAGAGAAAAGAAAAGAAAAGAACACAGTGAAGAGAAAAAGAACATGTATAAATCTAAGTGTTTCACGGCACATAAAATGCAAGGTTCTCTCTTTGTTACAGAGATGGAACCAATAGTAGCAAATGCTGACAAAGAGAAAAGCTGGACAAGCAGTTTTTTGGTGATTAATACCGAAGGGATGGGATGAAACAAGAAGCAGAAATGCAGTTTAGCAGCCCCTTGATATCACCAGAACCTGCTGCAGTAGGAGGTGTTCTGGCATGGGTAACTAGGGTAACTCTTGATAATGACTGCTAGTTATTTCGGCCTCCCGAAGGCAGCACTGAGGACTAAGTAACCCGTTCCCACCCCRTGGATGTTGTTTGCTGTATCTRCCTTAGTTTTGCTTTGGTTGTTTCTGTTTTGTTTTGTTATTGTACGTGCATATGTAGAAAGGGAAAGATGTCATATTTAATTTTTAGRTTGATTGCCATGGCTGAAGTTGAAGAGACCAGAAAAACGTAAGCAAGCTGAAGTAATGAAATCAAACGGAACCAACTGAGAGCTGTCTCCATCGCCCAAAAAGGGAAAGCCCGTTCCTCCTGGTGAGGAAAGATCACCATTAATAGTGATTGGAATAATAGATCACCAACATATAAGGTCTGAAGGTCTGTACGCGTTATGAAAAGTATGCTACGTACGTATATTTCTGCGCGTGTGACTTTATGTGTATATGAGGCATCATGCTTTAAGAGCTACAAGACAGCAAACTATTATCTTGGGGGAATGGTGGTCAAGCGGCCAGAGTCTCTGAAGAGACAGAGAGACAGAAGTGTCCGAACTGTAAAATTAAGAGATCGCTTTCAGGAAGGCTTGGTTAGCGTGCCCCCAGGTTAATTAATCCTCACATCCCCTTTGGGGCCACAACCGAAATTCTCCGGCTGCGAGAAAGACTGTTTAGCAGCAGTCTGGKCTGTAACTGTCTTTGAGACTTTTCCCTTTGAGAGCACYGAGGCAATCCCATCTGCTCARTTCCCTCTGTAGTAGCTAATGTCAGGGAAGCAAATAGACAGCGGAGTATCATCTATCCAAGTGGCACAGGGGGCACTAATCCTAACGCGCAGGGTGGGGGGGTTACTGTGCAAATGTTACAAGAAGTGGATCTTCTTGTGTGTGTCTGAATTGACAGAGCACGGTTGTGCCAAAAATGTGGACGTGGAAGGTTTCTGAAAGATTAATCTCTAGCGGCCACTTAGTCTAACTTCCCCTTCACAGCAAGCCCGACTGTCGTCATAGCTTCCAGAAGAGGGATTGGGGGAAGCGATATTTGTGGCTTGCGTATTCTCGTTTACCTTGCTTGTGTGTGTGTGTATTAGATCCACTTTTGTGCTTAGAAACAACTTTGGGTTCCTATGATTTTCTGCAGAGCTTTGAATTTTTCTTTTTTTTCTTTTCTTTTTTTTTTTTGCTTTGCTTTGCTTTGCTCTATGCTTTTGTAGGGCGATGGATTTTACTATGCCTCCATCGAGAAGCGCTGGCTGGCAAAGTTGCATCATGTCGCAGCAGAGACTCTTAGGCAAGACGGAGGAGTTCAGCTACGCAGCCTGCCAGAAGAACGTCGCCCGGGAGGGGTTGCTAGCCTTGAGCTGTAGGCGCCGATGCACATGGCTCATTCTGTCAGACATGAAGAGGTTTTCTTTGCCTGCGGAAATTTTAGCTTGGCTTTATGCCCTATAGCTGTAGTATTTTTGTATTTATAAATGGTGTTAATGCTAGGTGTTCAGAACATCGGGGAACGACTGTATGCTGCCATGAAGAACTACAGGCTCCCGCCCTCAGCCCTTTGCAAGTTATCAGGTATCAAGAGCGGCCAGGAGACTCCAAATGCCGGTGGAAAGGTTCTCTGCCCGGTCCTGACGAGGAGCCCTCAGCCGTAGGAGGGTCGGCCGCGTCCTTACCGAACTTGCGAGTAATAAGCCGCAATTCACGGACCGGCAAAGGAGGGGGGGAACAGCGACCGGTAGCCCGGTTGCTACGGCATTGCTGTTGCTAGCAGGGCCACAAGGCCCGTGTGAAGCCTCGCCTGCCTCTTTGGAGCTTTGTTTTGGTCTGTTTACCTGGAAAAAGCAGTGAGGCCTCAAATAAGAATTTTTGTGGCTAGATGGGTAAGCTGTGACCCCAGCTGTCTTTGCCTTGCTTTGCTGCTTAATGCTGTAACAGCAACTCAGGACCCCAGAATAAAAACTGTTACAGTGCTTAAGGGAGGATCTGCGTTTGCCCTGGTTAGGGGACCATCGTTAAAGCTTTGGGGGGGGGGRGAAGGGGGGGAAGCTACAAAACGAGACTCTCCCAGTGACCTTGGTGGTTTGATTCATTTGCAGTCTAATGTTCTGAGGGCCAGCAACTTGAAGATGAGCAGCTCAGCCCGTTTTGTTGATTTCGGTGATACTGTTTTAAGAAAGCATGTAAGTACAGATGGGGTTTGGGAGGGTTTTCGAGCAAGACAGGAAAGAGCAAGGAAGATTGGAGCATGTGGAAAAACTAGGTGCCGTGAGCGTACTGAAGTCGTTAAGGGCTGAGAGAATTTGGGGTTAAGCATCTGAAAGGGGCTAAGGCACAAGGAGTAGTAAAATACCGTGACTGAACACAAAGTTCCTCCCCAGTCTGTGCCTGTGCGTGCATCCTCGCTCTTGCAGACGCAGACACCCTGGAGCTGTAGGGAAACAGGCCAGCAGACCCACAAGTGGGCTTTGGGCACRGYGGTRTGCAGAGAGCTCTGYGTGTTTGGCAGGTGAACGGGGATGGAGAGTGGCAAGGGCTGTTCCAGGCTGTCTGGATCCATCCAGTTCTGCTCCCTGTCCCTCTGTCCAGCTCT
>NW_020448307.1:0-1017 GCF_003343035.1 Apteryx rowi | reverse complement strand
GGTGTTTCAGGTAGGTTCAGTGGAAGTGCAGCTTAGTGCAGTCCTGTGGCGTGATTCTTGCAAGTGCTCGCGTTTGAATGATGGCTAAAACCAAGCCTATAAACAGCAACTGTAATATGATTCTGGTGCGTGTCTTCCTTCTAAATGAAGGGGAAACTTCTTAAGCTGTGGGCAAAACCCCATGGCTTCTCTGTACTGTTCTCATGCTCATGGGTGCTTTGGTGTTTCTTGCTTAAAGTGGAGGGTTTGAAGTTTTTCACTTAAGGTTTATTGCTTAGTTTGTTGTTGAGGGTTTGTCACTCAGGGGTTATGGTGTATTACTTTATTTTGTGGGGCTCCGTCTTTATCAGTCAGAGTTTACAGTTTGTTCATTTAGCGATCAGGGCACAGAATTTAAAATCCAACCTCATTCATAAATTTTAAAGCTTTGGCAACCATTTGSATTCCAAGATTTKCAGTTTGTCACTTAGGGTGCAGGGTTTACAGCTTACTGATAAACAAAAAGGGCTAAATCCTCGGATAATAAACTGTAAGCCCTGAAGCCTAAGCAGCAAGCTGCGAACCCTCCTCTGAGGTTTSTAACCTTCCCCTGTACCCAGCGTTCAGCTCTGTGCGCTGACCTGAGGTCCGGGTTTCATGCGGCGCAGGCCCATCACACCGAGACTGGCGATGTGACGGGCGAGCTGAGCACTSTGAAAGTGTCCTGCAGGGCTCTAGTCTGGGGTAGGGCAGAAGCACAGGCAGGAGACATCAGGCATTTTCCTCTCAACTCTCAGAGCTGGATCCTATCCCTGAAGGAAAAAGCAGAGGGGGTAGGTTGTTGACTACTCAGAAACCTGCCACGTCAGGGGCAGCAGCAGGAGCTGACCCTTCCCCGACGGATGGATGAACACTGGTGTGGTCATGACTCTTCAGGTGTCACAGGATAAGGGGAAGCATGGCAGACTCACGCCCAGGTGTTGTTTCTGTTCAGTAAAACAATAAACAGTTGCTTTATTCTTTGCACTCATGTCTGTG
>NW_020448306.1:8943-10954 GCF_003343035.1 Apteryx rowi | reverse complement strand
TATGAGGAGCAGGGTCCTCTGCCCTTGGGCTCCAGAGGAGTCAGTCCTACTGTAAAGCAGTGGGCACGGGGGATCAGGGGTGACCCGCTCGGGATTTACACTTTCTGTCAGTTGAAATCCACTCATCATGTAGAAGGGCTTTTCAGCATCTTCACCCTGAATTCTAAAGAATGAGGTTTAAGGAAGAGAGTTTCAGGGATTTTTTATTTTCTTTGAGATGTCCTTGTCACCCCTGGGGAGTCTTCCTCAAAGGTAGAAATCCTTGGCATTTCTACTGTGAGTTCTGAGAAGATCGGATTCACTGTCCCTTGTTGCAGAGTGAGGACAGCTAGTCTGTCTCTTAGTCTCATTCCCAGCTGTCCTGTGCTTTCACCTCTTTGAGCTGGAGGATGATCACACTCATATGTTGCCCTAGAAAGAAACCAGCCCCTGCTGAGAGCACACGAGTCCAGTTTCAAAGTGCACAGCTCCAAACTTCTCACCCTTTCTCCGGGCACCTGAGGGAGCTCTCCACACTCCCCTTCTCGCCAAGCACACACAGGGCTCTTTGCAGATGCCCACATACAGCCTCCCACCACCAGCTCCATACTCTCAGCATCTCTGCACCTTCCTCATGGGGCTCTCAGATATCACAGTGATGCTATGAGACACGTGTGCCTTTCAAGAGGGCATCACACAGTCTGCCAGGAGACTGGAAGGAAACGGTCAAAGGACTCTTAGGATTGGAGATGGGCTCTCCTTAAGRGAGARTCAGCTCATTTCCCAGCTCCACAGACTGCATTTTCTGGAGCTCCACAAGTCAGAAGGGGGCTGGGGCAACCTCATTCCCATGCAGACTCCTCTGCTGCAMAACTTGTAGCATCCATGTCTGAAMTGCAGCTGAAAMTTYGCACCCCAGAGAGCCCAAGAGCAGGAATAGGAGCATCATGGAGAGGAGGGGAAACAAGGAGCAACACCACGATCCTTCTGCCAAGGGAGGCAAGAAGAGAGAGACAGACGGGAACTCAGGGAAGCCTTCACCTTACCAGTAGGCATGCTGCCTCGCAGGCAGTGGCATCGCAGGGCAGTCACTCTCAGTCCCTTTTTTGGGCACCCCTCCTCTGCCGGAGGGCTGGCTGCAGAGAAGACAACTCATGCCCTGGACCCCATGGCTGTCAGGGCAGAGGCTCTGCTGCGTGGGAGAGGAGACACAGGGAGCTTGCTCAGAGGAAGGTGTCTGCATCGGAGGCACTGACCACTGACTATGACTTGCCCAAATCCATCCTCCCATGACGATTCTGTTGGCACTTCCCTCTCATTCCCTGCCCATCTCTGCTGCCTGGGCCTGTTCCTGCTGCCTGCAGCTTTCTCTCTCCCAACATCTTTTCCCTGTCGGTACTCACAGACCCTGTCCCACCCTCTGTSTGCACAGTTCTGCCCTACAGAAACCTCCCGGATCAGGGCACTGTCCAGGGGCATCTCTGTGCTCACAGGTCCTAAAGAGCAAGTCACATAAGCCCTGATAAGACCATAAAGGCGATGTAGGTGCTGCTGTAGGTGGAGGTGGGGTTGAAAGGGTTTGCTGAGCTTTCTCACAGACCTCCTGATCTCTGAGAAGGAAGGTCCATGAGTCCCAGTTCCTTGCCAAACCACAAAACTCTTTCCTTTTTCCTCCCTGCCAACATTAGGAAACTGRAAGCCCTGGAAGGAAAGCTCCTTSCCTTTCAAGTGGCCTTTTTTGCACCTTCCTCTGCAGTGCAGCGACACTGCTCTGAATGACAGCCCTGTGCAGACCTGKGTGCATRTCCCAGCTTCACAGCCCTGCAGCTGTCCTTGGGAGAAAGCAGCAGCATGCYCTGTCCCTGTGACGGTGTGGCAGGGAACGCCTGCTCTGAATCACCTCCCCCTCCTCTGCAAAGGAGAGTGATCCTTAAAAAAACCTATCAGTCATGGGATGGAATAGGTTTGGAAGACCCTTCCAGGAACCTCAGTAGCATTGCCCTGCAGCCAGAGACTTACTTTCCTCCCACAA
>NW_020448306.1:0-7828 GCF_003343035.1 Apteryx rowi | reverse complement strand
CTGGGCAAGTGCCCCAGGGCGTCTTGAGTTTCCTACCTGTGCCCAAACAAATGAATCCCACCACTGCCTTTAGGCACAGTCTGCACTGTCTACATCCAAGCATGCTGCACAAATGGGAGGCACATCCCACCAAGGGCTCCGCTCTAGTCTCTGTACTTTCGAATCCTTCTAGCTCTCTTCCTCCTGAAACCCTTCTCACCCCCCGGTATGATATGAACAGGGACTGGGCTAATGATGTCCTCAAGGTGGCTGGATCACAGAACCAGGAACTTCTTCAGTGGCACCTTGTCCTGCCTGGAGATTGGTTCAAGTCTGTCACAGGCCCAAAGTGCTGCAGAGTCAGCTCAGGTAGCCAATCCCTCTCCTGCCATTCCTGCACAGCCCAGCTCTGTTTCTCGCTGTCTTTGGGCATTGCAGGCTTTGCTCCCTTAGTGGGAACGTCCTTTCACCATTACATTGCCACCTGCTATCTATGCCAGCATGTCACCACTTGCAATCAAAGCCTTTGCATACATGAGGTCCTTGCTAAAGTGTTTCCCTGTGACAAATCTTCAGTCGGCACCTCAGCTGAGGAGCTGAAGCCAAAATATATGCAAACCTATGCAGCCTGTCACAGGACTGCCCCATGGTTGGAATAACTGAGATGTGGTGGGATCACTTGCATGACTGCAGTCCTTCAGTGGCAGGGTTCAAGTTCTTCAGGAGACACCACCAGGCAAGATGAGGAGGGTGATACCCTATGTGTGAAGGGGTAGCTTGGATGTATGGAGCTCCTCCATTGGATGGACAAAAGGAGGCAGCTCTGAAGGGCAGAGGAGTTCAGGAAAGCCCGCAGGTCATTAAGCACCTTTCAAGAATGCTCCATAATGAACAGTTTGCAAAATTAGTAGACATCTCTGGACCCCAGCTTGGCTAAAAAGAGAGCTCCCACGTGACCTCCAGGGCAATAAGGCAACATATGGAAAGGGGAAGGAGGGAGAGGCTGCAAAGGAGGAATTTAGAGATATTGTCCAGCAAAGTCGGGATGGTGTTAAGGAAGCCATAGGTCCCCTGCGATAGAGACACTTGTGGGGATGTGAAGGACAGGAAGAAGAGCTGCTGCTGCTTCAGTAACAGTAAAAGAATAAAAAAGGAATATGTGGGCTCACTGCTAACTGGGGCAGAGATTCTAGTAAAATCAGATGTAGATAGGTCTGGGGAAGTCAAGTCTTCCCTGGCTTCAGTCTTCACCAGCAAGGTCTCCTGAGCTGTTGTGCCTAGATTCAGGACTCCTGAGGAGAAAACCAACACGCAGTGCCTAAGTCTTGAGTGAGGAATGACTTGCAAGAACTCAGCCTCTACGAGTCTATGGGATTGGATGGCTGGCATCCATGGACATTGAGAGAGCTGGCTGCTGTGATAATAAGGCTGCTCTCTATCATCTTTGAAAGGTTGTGGAGATCAGGGGCGGCAGGGGGTGGTCCCAAAGACCAAAAGAAGGAATATGTTGTGCCCATCTTCAAAAAAAGGCGCCCAGGACAAACCAGGGAGCTGCAGGACATTCAGCCTCATGTTGATGAGGGGTGTGTCATGAAGCCAGTCATCTCAGATCAAATTTCTGGGCACATGAGGGAGAAGAAGGTGTCCGAGAACAGTCAGCATGGAGTTACTGAAGGCAAATCATTCCTGACCAACCTGATTGCCTTCTGTGATAAAAGGCCAGTACTTGTGGAGGAGAGGAGAGTGGTGGCTGTTCAGTAGGCATCCAGATGGGCAAAAAACTTCTTGGATGATGAACTCAGAGGGTTTTCATGAATGGATCATGCTTTACCAGGAAGCCAGGTAAAGGTGGGGTATGCAGGGCTCTACACTCCACATCCTGTCCTGTTTGAAAGGCTCATCGGTGACCTGCAGAATGGAAATCCCATCAAGGTTGTAGATGACACCTAATCAGGTGGAACAGTCATAAGCTCAAGGGCTGCCATTCAGAGGGACCTCAGCAGGCAGGAAGAATGTGCTGTCAGGAACTTTGTGAAGTTCAGCTAGCACAAATGTCAGGTCCTGCACCTGGGATAGAGCAACACCCTGCAGCGATAGGGGCTGAGGAGTGCCCAACTGGCAGCAGCTCTGTGCAGAAAAAGGACCTGGGAGTCTTTGTGGGCAGCGAGATGAACATCAGCCAGCATCATTCCCTGGCAGCAAAGGAGGCCACAGTGTCATGGGCTGCATAGCCAGGAGATCGAAGGAGGTGATTATCCCCCTCTACTCAGCATTGTTAGAGCACATCTAGATACTGTGTCCAGCGGGGGCTGCCTGTAGAAGAACGCTGTTGATCACATGGAGTGAGTCCAGTGGCAGGCCCCCAAGGTGGTTGGGGGGCTGGAGCACCTGCCCTGTGAGGAGAGGCTGAGGGAACAGGGCTTGTTCAGCACAGAAAAGGGAAGGTTTTGTGCAGGACTCATAGCAGCTTCCAACTCAAGGTTGCCACTGATAATGAACCAGGTTTTTACAGGAATTCATGGCAGGAGAATGAGATGCAAAGGTTATAAGCTGAAACAAGTGCAGTCAAAATTGTATATGAGGAAGAAAAATCAATGAGGATTCTGCAGCATTTGAAGTGGGGTCTAGAGGGGTTACGGCCTCTCTGTTCTTGGAGGCTTGCAGGATGCAGCTGGACAAAGGCCTGAGGAACTTGGTGTGAATTTGATGTTGATCCTGATGTGAGCAGGCAGTTTGGCTAGAGTCCTCCCAACATCCCTTCCAGCCTGAATGGTTCTGTGATTTTGTCATCTCTGGTGATAAGCACTGCAATTCTTGCAGGCAGCAAATCCTTTTCTGCATGTGGGTTAGCACCCAACATGGCCTCCCCAGAGCCAGCCCCTCCTAGTGGTGGGAGGTGGCCTCTTGGGCCTGAAAGGTTTTCAGTTCAAGGTTTCATTATGAGTGACTGCCTGTGCAGAATGGGCCCTGCTCACAGCCTACAACTCCTGTACATTACAACATGATACCAAATGACCATAACACAAACAAAAAGTCATGACATGAGGGTGATGGCACTCTAATGTGCCCAAGGTCTTTAGCAAATGCAAAAATATCCTTACCCAGCCGGGGCTGTGCTCCACGTGGTGGTCAGCAAACAGCCGTGCTCCGGGATCTTCCACGATCTGGTGGATAAGAGAGGTCATGCAAGGCTGGCCTTTTCCCTTCTGTTGGGATAGAGAAACCTGCAGCACGATGGAGGTCGCCGTGGACAACCCCACAGCTGGGGTGAGCAGCCAGCACTGGAAAGGGGTGATGTGAGGGGCTGGTGTGGGACGATGGCCATGGGGCAGCTTCCCCAGTGTGTCCACGCAACACAGGGAACAACCTGGGCTCTTCTCTCCTGCACCCRCCATGTCCTGGTGCCTTTCCCAGGAGACCTGCATTTGCCCTGCAAGCACACAGCTCTGTGCTCCCACACTGCTGTTCACACAGAGTAGCTGCCTGCTGGCATTTTCACCTCCTGGGCCCTTCCCAGACCAGACCAGACCCTCCCCAGCTCTCCCCACCTCCCCTGCCCTCTCCCCAGACCACCCAGCAGAGCAGCCCATGCTGGCGGTGGCCCACAGCAGTGCCCACCATAGGTGGCTGCAGAGCTCTAGGCACTCACTGCACAGCCCCAGGCCATCTGAATGGCACAGCAGGTCCTGGGGGGAAGAGAGGGGTGTCAGCCTCCCCATCAGGCCCTGGGCTGGGGCCAGCAATGGAACAAGGAAATGGAGGACACTCACTCTGTGTCTCCACTGCTCTCATGACCAGGAGATCCTTAACCCTGGCTGCCTGCAGCCCCTCTGGGCAGCCCTTCTCCCCAGGACAGCACACGAGTCCTGGCCCCGGGGCTCCTCAGGCAGCTCCAGTGACAGAGCAGCCTGCCCCGAGCTGACACACACACACAAACAGGTTTTCATTTATTCCCCCCCACAGAAGCAAACAATTGCGCCTTTGCTTTTCTCCAGGGATGTCCCTGCTCCCCAGAGAGCCTTTCTCCAGGTCAGTGTGTCCATGCTGTCCTGCCTGGCTTTTCCTGTAGCCCTCCCCTGTGCTCCCACAGGGCCCCGCATTGACAGTGCTGCTCTGCAGGGCGAGTGGGCTGTGGGGCCCCGGGGTTACTCTGCAGTGGCTGTGCTGGTCAGGGCAGGCCCAGCTGCACCACCATCATTGCACCTGACAATCCCCTCCCCAGGATCTGTGGCTGTGGAGGATGCTTGGAGCAATCACAGGGCATTTCCAATGGCTCAGGGGTGTCACAGACCCAGCCCACTCCCTCTCCTGAGATTGCAGAGCTCTGATTTGGTGCATTCTTTGGCTTAGCCCTTTGCTTTGGGTGACTCCACTTGGTTTTCTGAGACTCCACTTACTGCCCATCCCAGGAATGGGCTGTCCCTGGAGATCCCCTGTGCTCTTCTGGTGGCTCATACTCTCTTCCAGAAGGATGGGCATCTGTCACCAGCCCAGTAATATGTGGCACAGCCCCTGGTAGAGACCTCTTGACCACTCACCCTCCTCAAGGGCACTGGGCACCCTCAAGAGAGGGATGAATCCAGCCCTCACTCCCTCATACATTACCCAAAAGAGCAGATGCCCCTTAGCAAATGGAAAACCCAGGCACAGCAACAGGGCCTTTTCAGGTGCAATTCCCTGAGTGCATTCTTGGCTCCAGCTTGGGAAGAAGAGCCCAAACTTCAGGCACAGTACTAAGGAGATCCCCTTTTATTACAGTGGTGCTACTTGGGAGGCCAGCTCTGACACAGTAATCGGCAGATTTTCAGAAGGCCTCTGGGTCACGGCAGGGTTCGTGCCTCTGGAGAGGTGGGATGAATTCAAACATTTGTGCACAGACATGGCTATCACAGACAGAACTCTGAAAGCACAAGAGTTGCCTGAGATAAACTGGAAATCACTTGTGAGGAGAGATGGGCAGCTCATTGCTGCTGAAATAGTAACAGCTGAAACAGTTTCTTCACTGCATCCTGGAGCTCCTTGTTCCTCGTGCTGTAGATGAGAGGGTTCACTGTTGGAGGTACCAAGGAGTACAGAACAGCCAGCACCAGATCCAGAGCTGGGGAGGAGAGGGAGGGGGGCTTCAGGTAGGCAGAAAATGTGGTGCTGATGAACAGGGAGATCACGGCCAGGTGAGGGAGGCACATGGAAAAGGCTTTGTGTCGGACCTGCTCAGAGGGGATCCTCAGCACAGCAGTGAAGATCTGCACTTAGGACAGCACAGTGAAAATGAAACAGCCAAAGACTAAACAGGCACTAAGCACAATAAGCCCAACTTCGCTGAGGTAGGAGTCTGAGCAGGAGAGCTTGAGGATCTGGGGGATTTCACAGAAGAACTGGTCCACTGTGTTGCCTTGGCAGAGTGGTATTGAAAATGTGTTAGCAGTGTGAAAGAGAAAATAGAGAAAACCACTGGCCCAGGCAGCTGCTGCCATTTTGACACAAGCTCTGSTGCCCATGAGGGTCCCATAGTGCAGGGGTCTGCAGATGGCAACAAAGCGGTCGTAGGCCATGACAGTGAGAAGAYAATACTCTGCCAACATAAAGAAGACCAAGAAAAAGACCTGGTCAGCACATCCTGAGTAGGAAATGGCCCTGGTGTCCCTCAGGGAATTGGCCGTGGATTTGGGGACAGTGGTGGAGATGGTGCCAAGGTCAAGGAGGGAGAGGTTGAGGAGGAAGAAGTACATGGGGGTACCAAACCAAAAAATGCTCCTGCCAAAGGACTTCTGGGGGTGATAGAGAAGGAGAAGASAGTAGAGGGTTGACGGGGTGGTACAAGTCCCATGGACAAAAGGGTTTCCTTTTTCCCCTTCTCCTGAGAATTAAATCCTCAGCTCTCCASAGAGAAGAAGCTACAACACGAACTTTGCCACTAACATGGAGGCAGAGAAGCTCCTGAGTCCCTTACAGACAGAGGCTGGTCCAAAGGCCACCACCCCAATGACACCAAACCCCCAGGCATGCCTGCCTTGTTGCTGGGCACCCTCCAGCCCCAGCCAGGAGGTCTGCGGGGAATACAGTGGTGTCTGCAGCCTGCAGCCCTGGCCACCCAGCAGGTGTGGTGGGACCCTGCTCCTCTAGATGAGACTGGGCTCTCCTGCATTTCCCCTATGTGAAGGCTGCGTCCCCTCCACCTGGGAATACAGCCCAGCAGGGAGGGCCAACACGGGAAACACAGTCCTTGTTCCAGGGTGTGAAGAGAGAGGGGAGGGCAGAGGGGATCTGCTCATGCCCTGGGCAGTGATTCCCTCCTTGCAGCCTGTACAGTTCTGCTAATGCCCTGTAACCTGTGGGSCCAGGATGGGTGACTCCGATCTGCTCTGGCTCTAAAGATTTGTCAGCCCTTAAGAGCCAGGATGCAAAGCACCGGTCTGGGGACACCTCAGCAGTTGAAGGGGGCTGAATGCATGGTGTGTTCCTGAGAACGTCTCTGGAGTCTCCTGGGACTGTTTTGACTCCTGTTGCCCATGGAGCAGGGACTCCTTTTGAGGATGAACTCACTCACTGTGTGACTCTGACGAAAGGCTTGACCAGGCAGTACAAACGCCAGCAAGGCCTCAACCCCACAACAGTGTCCCCTGCCCAGGACTCCACTTTCCAGSCCCTTCCTCCTAGAGGATTTTGGTTGGGAGGGACTGCTGGAGATCTCCAGGASCATGATCTGCTCTGAGCTGGGCTAACTTGACAGTTAGATCAGGTTGGCAGGTGCTTTCTCCAAGAGAGTTTTTAAAGATTTCCTGTCCCCTGCCCCAGTGCTACTCAACTGTCCTGGGTATTTCCTTATTTTTGCCTTCAACACTTTTGAAATTTCCCTTACTGCATCTTCTCCTTGTTGTCTCTTGTCCTTTCCTCTCCTTAGCCCCTAGGCAGACCAACCCACCAACTTTGACTGAGGACCATCACAGCCTCACCTCCAAGCACAGCCTTGCTGGGATCTCCTGGAACCACACAGGCAGACCGTGGTGGCCATCTCCAAGCAGAGCTAGGTGCTGCAGGTCCCTATGTGGTCTCAGAGAGGAGCAAATGGAGACATATCATTACGCAGGGCAGAACCTGTGGGCTGATGCCAGGGCAGAGACGGGATCAGCAGGCATGAGAAGAGAAGACCTYCAGCAGTTCCTCTCCACACCTGCGCCGGGAGTGATGCACCTGACAGTGCTCCTGAAAGAGGACATTGATGCAGGACAGGGGGCACTGTGAACTGCAGTGCTTGGCACCRACCACGTGCACTGGGTTTGGGAGTCCTGGCTGGTGGTATTGGTGGCTGTAGCCCTTGAGAAACCCCCGAATGTGACAGMAGCAGTTAGTCCCCTCCATGACTGTCAGGAGGTTCTGGAGTATCGTGGCTCCCATCAGCACCTCATCCCTCCACTGACCCAGSCCTGCTGCCCTGCATGTGTCCCCACTGCCCCACTGTGCAGGCACTGCACAGRGCAGGGTGTGTTCTGGGGTGGGGAAACATTCTGCAGGCATGGTCCCCATGACAGCCCTTGGTGTCCTGTCCCCCTCAGCCCTCCTGCCTGGCAGCCTCCCACCAATCCTCAGCCTATTCTCAGCCCTGTCCCTCTTTCCCTGGGTTTAGCAGAAGGCCATGATCTGGGTTCTGCTGGGGTCTGGGCCCAGGGAGAGAGGCCAGGCAGGGATGGCCATTCCCCCCCCCCCCATACAGGTTGTGAGCCCAGCAGGCAGATGGAGCTGGTCAGAGCCAAAGATCACCCCTCACCAGGACCATGGGGAATGGTCAGTACTGGAAATAGCTGGTATGAAAGGCTGGGTGTGCGAGGAGTTTCCTGGGGCAGTTTCTCCT
>NW_020448305.1:8769-10952 GCF_003343035.1 Apteryx rowi | reverse complement strand
GGAGTCCCAGGCATGGTGGAAAAAGGAGAAAAGAGAGTAGCACCTTCTTTGTGACTCCCTTAACATGCTTTCCAGACCAGTTTGGAAGTAAAGAGCCACATACGTACAAAAGAGTAACTGTTAATCCAATGTAAAGCAGCTCGATCAAGAGATTCAAGCAAAGCCAATTCAGAAGATATCAGCATAAGAGAAGCAGTTTACACTCAGTGTTAATATAGTTAAATGTAGTACTGTGTTCTCAAGTAAGGCTACAGGAGTCTATGCCTGAAAGAAATTTTGGAAGGGTATCCAAAAAAAAAATGGCCAAAAGGACTAAAACAGAGGATTGCTAACCAAGTGCTGTCACTACTTGAAAGATTAAGAAAAAGTTGGATTAAGCCTTTGTATATGAAGGTTTGAGAAGGGGATAATTAATGATAAAATATTCCAATTCACTTGGGATATAATTCACTTTGAAAGTCAACAGAATCACAGAATCACAGAATGGCTAAGGTTGGAAGGGACCTCTGGAGATCATCTAGTCCAAAACCCATGCTCAAGCAGGGTCACCTAGAGCACGTCGCACAGGATCGCGTCCAGGTGGGTTTTGAATATCTCCAGAGAAGGAGACTCCACCACCTCTCTGGGAAACCTGTCCCAGTGCTCTGTCACCCTCACAGTAAAGAAGTTTTTCCTCATGTTCAGATGGAACTTCCTGTGTTTCAGTTCGTGCCCACTGCCTCTTTTCCTGTCACTGGGCACTACTGAAAAGAGTCTGGCCCCATCCTCTTCACACCCTCCCTTCAGATATTTGTACACATTAATAAGATCCCCTCTCAGTCTTCTCTTCTCTGGGCTGAACAGGCCCAGCTCTCTCAGCCCTTCCTCATAAGAGAGATGCTTCAGGCCTTTAATCATCTTCATAGCCCTTTGCTGGACTGACTCCAGTAGCTCCATGTCTCTCTTGTAGTGGGGAGCCCAGAACTGGACACAGTACTCCAGATGTGGCCTCACCAGGGCTGAGTAGAGGGGAAGGATCACCTCCCTCGACCTACTGGCAACACTCTTCCTAAGGCACCCAGGACACCATTGGCCTTCTTGGCCACAAGGGCACAGTTAGACAGTAACACTTGATTCTAATTGGTGTGCTAATGCCAACATTTTTTTTAGAGTGAAAAAAAGGTAAAATAAAAATGAGAGACCATGGTAAAACTTATGCAGTAATGTAGTGAGTGGTCATTTAAATTAAAATAGAAGGTTCATCTGTTACAGAGAAGAGATGGAACCAACGAATACCAAACATGGATGGGGTTTTGGTGAGCAGTTGTTTAAAATATTAGCTAATGAATTGGATAGAAATGTGGAAGCAAAGAAGCAAATTATTAGATCTCTAACATCACAGGAAAGTCCTGCAGATGTAAATGTTCTAGCTTGAGTRATTAAGATTACTTTAATCATAAGCTTTGCTATTTTTCTCTTCCCTGGGTAGCACAGAAGAACAAGGAATCTATTTCAAACCTATGGATATTATTAATTGTATGTTGCTTAGTTTGTCCTTGGCTGCCTTTATTTTGTTTTATTACCATCTGTGCATAGATGAAGGGAAATGTATAATCTCTTTTTYAGAGCAGTTGYTGAGGCTGAAATTGASATGAGAGAAAAGTATGAGTAAACCAAGGCAACCAGGAAAAAATGGATCCAGCTTAAAGGGGTCTTCATCTGCAGACAAGAGAAACCTTGTTTCCCTTGGTGAGGATGRCCATATCCCCTACTGTGAATAGTGATCATTAGTACTAGAGCTCCAGCGTACAATGCAACGCCTGTACGTGTAACAGAAAACACGTGAACGTGACTGTGTATCTGCAAAAACACAGTATTTTGAGTCCTATGAAAAGCAAAGATGAAT
This sequence comes from Apteryx rowi, assembly GCF_003343035.1. NCBI lineage: Eukaryota > Metazoa > Chordata > Aves > Apterygiformes > Apterygidae > Apteryx > Apteryx rowi. The sequence continues at coordinate 9,067 of NW_020448305.1, read as the reverse complement.
CAATTAAGAATAAAAATTTCTACCTTGACAAATTATATTTTTAWATTATATACCTTTAGTGTGGCTTTACAACCCTGGGACTGGGAAGAAYRCACCTTCACATAACAKAGTTTTGAATRYGTTTTAGAACACCTRTGCATAAAYTGATGGCCTTTGGATGRGTAGAAAAGCACAGGTTCCCCAGCTAYGGGGATATCAAAACACTCCACATGCGTATGATATGTAATCATGTATCAGTCTGATGAAAAATGTGCTTTGTTATGAAGGAGACAATTAGGTGGTTTTAGAAACACATAGC
>NW_020448305.1:5502-7454 GCF_003343035.1 Apteryx rowi | reverse complement strand
CCGCATGATCAGCGTGATGATTGGCTTAGCAAAGCGCATCTGTAAAACCGCTGAAGCAGCAAACTTCTCAGTATAAATACGCTCGGAAATAAACAATAAACGTCTCAAGATGCACCACCTCTTGAGTCCATGCCTTCATTTGCTACAAATGGCACCTGAACAGGGACTCAGCTCAGCGTAGGAAGGCGACGCCGATCCGGTAGCGAAACCTGACTGAACCAGAACAGCCCGTGAATGAACAGAAACCAGGAATCCAAGCCTTATCAGTATTGCGCGCCCATCACCTCGACAAAGGTGAGCAGTCGGGAATCATGGGGGGGAAGGTTATTCCTAGAACAGAAACAAAGTCTCAACGTCTTGAGACGGCTTCTGGACAGACATAATCGGGACATTCCCGAGGTAAAATTATTAACACTCTTGGACTGGATTACAAGAAATGTACCTGACTTCCCTGCAAATGGGACATTTCAACTCGATGAATGGGCAAAAGTAGGTCAAAGACTATATGAAGAAGTGGGGACTGGAGATGTCACAGTTTGTAAGCATTTGGCTACATGGGGGACAATCATGAGCACTCTAAAAGCCACCCAAAAGAGTCTCAAAGCGGGGGAAGAATGGGGGAACTGTTAGCAGCTCGGACAAGAAGGAGTCTCAACAGGAGCCTCAGACAAACATACCCAAGGACACCGGTGCAGCTGGGAATGATACATCCTGAGAAAGTACAGATAAACCAGCAGAAGCCAGTGGAAACCAAGATTAGGACTGAAACAGTTTTTCTCCAACAAGGAAGCAGGCCAAGTTGAGACCATGTATGGAAAAGYAGAGCAAAGTTCATGGCAAGACACTGAGTGACACCTCTTCTGACACCACTAGGGACCACCAGAGACCACCAGAGACCCCCAGAGACTCAGACCGCATGCATAATGATTATGTAAATGTAGTAATTAGTTCTAGGAAATAGAATGARTATGTATAATAATTCCTGGAAATTTAATGCATATGTATATGATAGAGCAATATAAACTTTAGATGATGCGACACACGGTGTGCACATTGGGTGGAGCTATCCCCCATGTACCCGGCGCCGTATGCCTGCTTCTTAATGCTACATTGGTGTTAAGGAGTTTTCCTCCCGATTTCGGTAACAGTTTTGGCACCCCAGATGGGACTCTGCTTCTGAACCTCGTCGGATCYGTGGGATCGCAGGACCTCCAGCCGGCACCAAGGGATTCTCGGGGAGAACCTCTGATCCCCGGATCAAAGAGCTCTGAACAAGACCCCTGGGAAAGGTAAAGGCATTCCTTTCTTTAAAAGGTCGGGTTAGAGTCCCAAATTGCTCGATTTGTGTGGTAATTTGACATTTGGAATGTTATTGGACTTTGTTTGGTGGATTTTGTGATTATGGGTAACCAAGCATCGAAAGAGGGCGGGATTTTGAAGAATTCACCCCGGGATGTATTTTAAAGCATTGGAAAGAGGCAGCAGGTCCGTTGGGAGGTACACTTACCAAGAGAACAATTAATTGAATACTGTAATCATTTTAATCATGTATACTTTAGAAGATCAGGAAAAATGACCTACAAATGGAACGGTGAACTACAATACCATATTATAATTAATGTTGTTTTGCTGAAGCAAGGGGAAATGGGATGAAGTAATGTATGTAGATTTGTTTTTCCCATTAAGAAACCACCCTGAATGGCAGAAAGATTGTGGAATGATTCCAAAGGATCCAATGATACTAGCACTAGAGAAGGAGAGAAAAGGTCGAAAGTTGAAAAGGTGTTGTTCTGCTTGTAGTATCGGAAAGAAGTGTTTAAAGTGTAAACGGGAGGAGGAAGAGGATTTGGAGCTGTTGGTCGTCCCCCCGACAGAGGATGGGGGGGATGTCGAGGATGTTGTTGGGGAGGCTGAAGAGGCAGAAGGATTTAGCCCGACTGCAGGGAGAACAA
>NW_020448305.1:3727-4772 GCF_003343035.1 Apteryx rowi | reverse complement strand
AAACCAGAGGAAGCACAGCAGCTAGCTTCAATTTTTATGGGACAATCGGCCCCAGACATAAGAAGGAAACTTCAAAAATTAGAAGGGGCAGATTCGAGAGATCTGGGAAGAATGTTAGAAGTGGCCCAGATAGCTCAGTCAGTAGAGCATCAGACTGTAGTAGCAACATAGAATTGTGGGACCCAACTAAGTGTGTTTTGGGTAGCATTTTTGCAGGAACAGGGACCGCTCATGCTTTATCACAACTTAACAAATTAGGATGTTGGCTTGCAAAAGAAGCAAATGCTACTAGTACTGCTTTGAATGCCCTGTTAACAGACGTAGATTCAGTTAGACACGCCACATTACAAAATCGGGCTGCAATTGACTTTTTGCTGTTGGCCCAAGGCCATGGCTGTCAGGATCTTGAGGGAATGTGTTGTATGAACCTGAGTGATCATTCTGAGTCAATACATACAAGCATTGCAAGATTGAAGGAGCTAACAAAACAATTGCAAGAAGACGATGGGAAAAACTTATGGGGAATGTTTGATTGGTTGAATATGCTTGCTGTAGGACCTTGGTTAAAATGCATACTGATTCTAGTACTTATTATAAGGTTTGTATTTGTTGCAGTGTTAATCTGTGTGCCATGCTTATTGGATTGTATACAAAGGATGATTGACCAAAGTATGAAACAAGTCATGACCCTGCAAGCTCATACCACCTTAGCCCTTCAATTATTAAAGGAAGGGGGAGATGTGGAGGGTCATGACAGGGTTAAACTGGTGGGAAGTTACAAGCAGCAAAGCGTATGGGAAAGGAGAAGAAAGTAACAAGGTACAGGGTATGATCGCCGCATGATCAGCGTGATGATTGGCTAGCTTGTGCATGAACAGGAGCGTGATCAGCACGGTGATTGGCTTAGCGAAGCATATCTGTGACGTGAACAGTATATATCTGTAAAACCACTGAAGCAGCAAACTTCTTAGTATAAATATGCTCAGAAGCAAACAATAAACGTCTCAAGATGCACCACCTCTTGAGTCCGTGCAATCATTCGCTA
>NW_020448305.1:0-1722 GCF_003343035.1 Apteryx rowi | reverse complement strand
ATGGCAATTGTCTTCTCCCCATTTAGGATGCTCTCAGGGATGTCAGAAGGAAAGCAGAGGGCCAGCTGGGAACTGTAGTCCTGCTCCCACCCTGACATTCCCCCGCCACCTCTGCGGGGTGCACGGCCGCACCGGAGCACCAGACCTTGGGGCACGCATGGCCCCCGTCCCAGTAGGCTGGGGCAGCGCAGCCAGGGTGCACAGGGCCTGGCTCCCCGGCGCTCCCAGCCCCACATGCTGCCCCGCCACGGCCGCCCCCACCAGGCTCCAGCTGCCTCGAGGGCCTGGGACTCCCTCCCCCAGGGCAGGGCAGGCCGGGCCCCACCCGTGTTGCCTAGCAACAGCAACCACACCCTGCTGGCTGCAGGTCACCTGCCTCCTGCTTCCTGCCCCTGCATCACCTGGCAACCACACCCCATTGGCTGCAGGTCACCTGGCCTCCTCCTGCTGCCCCACCCCCATGTTGCCTGGCAACCACAGCCCTGCTGCTGCCAAGGGCTGCCCTGGGCTCTGCTGCCCTCCTGATAGTGCCATAAAAACCAACAAACAAGCAAAAATACCCCTTCTCCCTCCGACTGATTTTACCCCTCCAGTACTGTCCTCCCCTTCATGCCGGCACTGGCATTTGATCCACTCTGCAGCAACCTGGACTGGTGGGGAACTGAGCCAGGTTAACAGCAGGTAACTGCAGGTTTTGTGAAAAAGCTAAGTGGGCAGGGAAGGAACCATTTGTTTGTGCTTTATGCTTTTTCTGATTAGATTTCCTTCTTCAAGATCTAGGCCCATGATCAAGTTACAGTGCTGCTTGGCATTTTACAGCAACGCAGTTTGGGGTCCTATTGCAGAAGGACTGAGGCAGCGCTGACGTGACGCAGTATTTATCTCCGCCCCGACCTTTGGCGCTGCCGCCACAGCAGCAACGGCCCAGCCCGGCCCCACACAGCGCCATGTCACACCGCCCCAGCCTGGCCCAACCTGGCCCCAGCCAACTGCTCCCACCGCCCTGGGCAGGGATGAGACACTGGAGCCAGCGTGTGGCAGCCACAGCAAGTCCCTCCGGCCCAGGGTGCCCAGCCCTTGGCAGGGCTGGCCCTGCACCCGCCCGGGGCAGAGCGGTTCCTCACCCTGCCTGTGCACGGGGTGCCCAGCGCCGGCCCGGCCCTGGTGGGGACCTGGCACATGGCTGGTCCAGGGTGGGGACAGCACACGTTTCCCCTGGGGTGAGCACCTGGCACACGGCTGGCCCTGGCGATGGGCACAGACCCATTGCAGCCCAGTGACAGTCCCAGGCTCTTGGCAGACATATGGTGGGGCTGTTGGCAGCAGTGGGAGATGCCTGGCCCCACAGGGGAAACCCAAGGGATGCCCTGAGCTCCCGGACTGCCCTGGGCATGGCACCATCCTCTTGCTGAGTGGAAATCCATTGCCAAAATCCCTAGGGAGGGGGTCACCCTGTGACAGCTGCATCTGGCAGGAAAGGAGACCTGTCTGAAGAAGGCTGAGGGGTCCTGCAGCTCCTGCCGGGCTCTGGAGAAGCTGCCAGAAACACATGGCTTAGAAATGAATCCTTGGACTTTTCCTCAGCTCCCAGTGGCTTCCTGTCTGGGAGACCRGCCACTGCCTCCTGCTCCTTCCCACTGGATCTCCTTGTACCTCCAGAATGGCAGAGCAGGCTTTGAGCTCAGGGACACATTGTGGATGTCCCGTGGCAGGATCTCCATG
>NW_020448304.1:9554-10561 GCF_003343035.1 Apteryx rowi | reverse complement strand
CATGCCCCGCAGCTGCCCCACGGCCACCCCATGTGCCCCCCCGGCCCCTCTCGCGCCCCACGGCGCCGCCGGTCGCCCCCGGCCCCACAGCAGCTGCCCGCAGGCCGCGACATCAACCTGGACGTGGGGCGAGTCCTGGGCTACCGGCACTTCTGCAACAAGCTGTGGAACGGCGCCCGGTTCACGCTGCGGGCGCTGGGCCCCGCGTACCGGCCCCCCGCCGCCCTCCAGGTGCCTCCGCGCAGCCCCCGGGGGGGGAATGGGGGGCTGACCCATGGGGGGACCACGGCAGGACCCCAGCCCACGGGGGAGACCCCGACCCACGGCGGGACTGCGGGGTGGGGGGGACCAACCCATGGTGGAACCGCGGGGAGGGCCTGACCCACGGCAGGACTGTGCAGGGGCCTGACCTGTGGGGGGGACCTGACCCATGGTGGGACCGCAGGGGAGGGCCTGACCCACAGGGGGGACCGTGACCCACAGCGGGACCATGGCAGGACCCCAGCCCCCAGCAGCCTTGCCCCACGGGGGGATCCTGACCCGCAGGGGGACCACGGGGACCCCAACCCACAGCCCTGACCCAAGGGGCCCTGACCCACAGGAGACCACCGAGGCTCCCAAGCCGTAGCACACCCACGGGGTAGACTCTGACCCACGGTGGCGCCCCTGACCCACGGGGGGCTCCCCGAGACCCCCCCCGTTCCCCCTGAGCCCCAACCCACAGCAGGAGACCCTGACCCATAGGGGCGACTGGGACCCCCCAGCCGCGGGGACCCCTGAGCGCCCCGGCGGGGGTCTGCGGGGGCCCCCCCTGACCGGTCTCCGCAGCCGCGGGGCGCCGTGGGGCTGGCGGAGGGCTGGATCCGGAGCCGCCTGAGCCTGGCGGTGGCGCAGTGCGGGGCGGCCCTGGGCGCCTACGACTTCCCCGCCGCCACCACGGCCGCCCACGGCTTCTGGCTGTACGACCTCTGCGACGTCTACCTGGTACGGGGACACGGGGGGGGACA
>NW_020448304.1:0-6234 GCF_003343035.1 Apteryx rowi | reverse complement strand
GGGGAGCCCCGGACGCCTGGGTCCCCTGGGGGGGGGAAGGGAGGGGAGCCCCGGACGCCTGGGTCCGCAGCAGCCATGCCTCCCCTCCCCCGCGTTTCCGGGTGGCGGTTTCAGCCCCGGACGGAAACGGAGGCACCAGGGAACACGTGTCCCGTGTGACACGTGTGCGCAGGTCTTCTCACACACACGCATGTGCGAGGGCGTCTCCCATGTGACAGGCATGTGCGGCTCACCCCATGCGCACGCGTGGGCAAGGGCGTCTCCCGTGACTCACGTGTGGGCGAACGCCGGTCTCCTCATGCGCACGTGTGTGCGAGGGCGTCTCCCGTGTGACACGCATGTGCGGCTCACCTCATGCGCGTGCGTGTGCGAGGGCATCTCCCGTGTGACACGCATGTGCGGCTCCCCTCGTGCGCGTGCGTGTGCGAGGGCGTCTCCCGTGACACACGTGGGCAGGCACAGATCTTCTCACGCGCACACGTGTGCATCTCCCGTCACATGTGTGGGCGGTCCAGCCCCTGCTACCTGTGGGGGCGCCGGGGTCAGAGGTCAGTGCAGGGGCGGGCGGGTGCCACCAGAACTGCCCCCGCGTTCAAGGAGGGGCCCAGGCGTCCGGCCCCGCCCTGCCCCGGCCGTCTCCATGGCGACAGGGCTGCACCTGCTCCCCGGTGGGGCGTTGCCACAGCGACTGCCCGCGCGGGAGGGCGGCGGGTGTTTGCTGTTGGCCTGGCAACGCGGGAGGGGGCGGGGCCTGGCRGCCAGCAGCCAACCAGCTCTCTGGCGGGCTCAGCTCCCTAGCAACGGGTGGGGCCACGAGGGGGCAGGGCTCTGTGACCCGGCTGCCTAGCAACGGGGCCGAGGCCTCCCTAGGCCCAGCTGGGCCCGGGGCCTCCTTTGCACCACGGGCCGCCCCGTGCCCCCGCTGTCCCTGCAGCCCTGTGGCCCCGTCACCCTGCTGTCCTCGTCAACTCCCCCACCCCCGCTTCCCTCATTAACCCCCCACACCCTTGCCATCTTCATTAACTCTCCCACGTTTGCTGTCCTTATTAACTCCCCCGTGCCCTCGTTATCCCGTGCCCTTGTTAACCTCCGCCTTGTGCCCCGTGCCCGCAGGCCGGCAGCGATGGGGCCAAGATCGGCAACTGCCCCTTCTCGCAGCGGCTCTTCATGGTGCTCTGGCTCAAGGGCGTCACCTTCAATGTCACCACGGTGGACACCAAGCGGTGAGTGTGCCGTTCCCCCCCATCCCAGGGCCCTGGTGTCCAGGGCCCCGGTGTCCGGACGCCGCCTACCGCCTGCTCCTGCCCGCAGGCGCCCGGAGGCCGTGCGGCGCCTCTGCCCCGGGGGGCAGCTGCCCTTCCTGCTCTACGGCGGCGAGGTCTACACCGACACCAACAAGATCGAGGAGTTCCTCGAGGAGGTGCTCTGCCCCCCACGGTGAGCCACGGGGCTGCTCGGGGTGGGGGGTCCCAGGGCCGCTCGGAGTCCCGATCTGCCCCCCAGGTACCCCCACCTGGCCGCCCGCAACCCTGAGGGGCAGCTTGGGGGGGKYCCSGGGGCAGTTTGGGGGGTCCTGGGGCAGTTCAGAGCCCCAGTCCCACCCCAGGTACCCCCGCCTGGCTGCCCACAACCCCGAGGGGCAGCTCGGGGCGGTCCTGGGGCAGTTTGGGGGGTCCTGGAGCAGTTTGGGGGGGTCCCGGGGCAGTTCAGAGCCCCAGTTCCACCCCAGGTACCCCCGCCTGGCTGCCCGCAACCCTGAGGCCAACACCGCCGGCCTTGACGTCTTCGCCAAGTTCTCGGCGTACGTGAAGAACGGGAACCCCACCCTGGATGCTGGTGAGCCCTGCCCACAGGGGAGGGGCCTGGGGAGGCCATGCCCATGGGGGAGGGGCCGGGGGAACCCACCCTGGATGCCAGTGAACCCTGCTCACTGGGGGGGGTGTCCTAGGGGAGACCACACCCACATGGGAGGGGCCCAGAGAAACCACACCCACCAGGGGTGGGACCAGGGCAGACTCCTCCCCTTGGATGAGGCCTGGGAGGACCCACCCCCAGGGATGTGGTCAAAGGAAGCTCCTCCCAGGGGCGGGGCTTGGGGGCTCATCATTGGGTGCTCYGCCACCTGTGCTTCTGCCCCGTGTTCCCATTGGCTGCTTCCCCATCCCCCAGCCTGATTGGCTGTCACAGGCACTCTGATTGGCTCCCCTTTTCCCACCCAGTTCTGATTGGCCATCTGGTCTTTTCTGCCTTACCTGATTGGCAGCTGTCTCTCTCCTTTGGCTGCTTATCGGGTGTTTTTTCTCTCTCTGGATTCTGATTGGCTGTTCTTTTTCTTCTTTTCCCTACATGCTCTCTGATTGGCTGTGTCTCTTCTTCCTTCTTCCTGGATTGGCTGTCTCCTTACAACCTTGGTTTTGGTATCTCTCTCCTGTGTCTCATTGGTTGTCTCTGCCGCCTTTCCTCTGATTGGCTCACTCTCCTCCCATCCTTACCATTGGCTGTCTGTGCCCCCCTGCCTCTCCCATTGGCTGCTGCTCCACAGCCTCCTGGTCCCTCTTGGCTGTGGGGGGCTGAAATGCCTCAGGTGGGTCCCGCTGTGGGTCAGGATGTGGCCATAGGTCCTCCTGCGGGTCTGGCCGCTGGTCCTGACACGGCCGTGGGTCCCGCGGCGGGTGCTGACGCAGCTGTGGGTCGCAGGGCTGCAGCAGGGGCTGCTGCGGGCGCTGCGGGCGCTGGACACCTTCCTGCTGACGCCGCTGCCCCAGGAGCTGGACGAGGGCAGCGCCGAGGAGCCGCCCCCATCGCAGCGCCGCTTCCTGGACGGTGACGAGCTCACCCTGCCCGACTGCAACCTGCTGCCCAAGCTGCACGTGCTCCAGGTGGCACAGGGGGGATACGGGGGGGGGAGGGGGGGGAGGTGGGGACACATGTCGGTGGCTCATGTCGCCCTGTCCCTGTCCCCGCCCAGGTGGTGTGCCGGCGGTTCCGGGGCTTCGGGATCCCGGAGGAGCTGGCGGGGCTGCAGCGGTACCTGCGCAACGCTGCCGCCCGCGAGGAGTTCGCCAGCACCTGCCCCGACGCCGCCGAGATCGAGCTGGCCTACGAGCAGGTGGCGCGGCCCCTCGCCTGAGCCCGCGCTGCCCTGAGAACGCCCCCAGATCCTCCAGCCGGCCCCAGGAACGTTCCGTCCAGCCCCCAAAATGCCCCCAAGGTGTTCCAGCCGGCCCCAGGATCACTATCCAGCCCCAAAACGCTCCGTCCAGCCCCCCAAATGCCCCCAACAGCTGCCAAATGCTCCAGCCAGCCCCAAAAATGCTCTCTTCAGCCCCCAAAACACCCCCAATGGCTCTGAAAACACCCCCCAATCCTCCAGGTGGCCCAGAGAACACTGTCCAGCCCCAAAACCCTCCATCTGGCCACAAAAATGCTCTGTCCAGCCCCGAAACGCTCCCAACGGCTCAAAACACTTTCTCCCATCCCGAAGTCTTCATCCTGCCCCAAAACACTTTATCTTGCCATGAAATCCTTCATCCTGTCCCCAAAACCCTCCCAACGGCCCCAGAACACATCATCCTGCCACGAAACTCCTTGTGCTGCCCCAAAATGCCTCCAGTGGCCGCAGAACGCTTCATCCTGCTCCCAAAACCCTTCCTCGGTCCTGGAGCCATCCGGGAACCATCCACCATCTCGGAAACGCCTGGTCCTACCTCAGCCGCCCCCAGGGCACCCTGGAACTGCGTCCTGCTCGGGAACCCCCTGGCGGCCCCAAAAACCTCCCTCTGGCCCCAAAAGCCTTTGTCTTACCCCAACTGGCTGTGCCCCCCCCCCCACACTGGCTGCAATAAAGGCGGACGGAGGGAGCCAGGCGTCCGGGGCCGCTGCTGACGGAAGCACCGGGGGTCTGCGACGCGCGAGGCGGGACCCAGGCGGCTGGGGAGGACAACCCCAGCGTGGTCCCAGTGCCCCCAGTAAGGCCCGTTCCAGTGCCCCCGTGGTCTCGCTCCTGCCTCGAGCTGGTGGGTGGGAGAAGGGGCGGGGCCTTCCTTGGGTCCCGCCCCGGGGTGGTGCATTCTGCCGAGGCCCCGCCCCCAGGAGGGGCCCGCCCCTGGAGGGGGTGTTCTACCCTGGCCCCGCCCCGGGGCGTGGTACCCTGCTGCGGCTCCGCCCCTGCCGCGGAGACAATGGGCCGCGCGGGTGGGGCCGCCCTGGGCAGCGGCGCCGCGGGGGCTGTCGGGAGCGGGGCGGACCGCGGCTGGCGGACCCGCCGGAGCCGACCCAGCGGTGCGGGGGGGCGAACTGGGGGAAATAGGGGGCGGGGGACTGAGTCGGGGGCGATGGGGGGAACTGGAGGGGGCTGGGGCAAATGGGGGGTGGGAACTGGCCTGGGGGGAGAGGCGGGGGACTGGGAGGGACTGGAGAGGGACTGGGGGCGTTGGGAGGGACTGGGGAAACTGGTGAGGACTGCGGAGGGGACAGAGGTGAGCTGGGGGGGACGGGGCGGGGGGAGCATGGCTGGACTGGGTGTCACTGGGAGAGCTGGGGCTGCACTGGGAGTCTGCTGGGAGAACTGGGGGGCACTGGGAGAGCTGGGGCCACACTGGAGGTCCACTGGGAGAACTGGGGGGCACTGGGAGAGCTGGGGCTGCCTGGGCCGTCAGCCTGTGGGGCGGGGGGGCCCGGACGCCTGGGCCCCGAGGGGCTGAGCCCCAGCCGCCCCCGCCCGGCACATATTTTCCCCCTGAGCGAATCTGGCCCGGTTCCACTCCTGCCTCCACCCGCGGCCAGCGAGTCTGGCAGCCCCAGCTGCCGCTAATCATGGTGTTAATTGCACTAATTTGCGGGGCTGTTATGGSTCTGAGGAGCGTGTAATAACCAGGGTGAATTTGGGGTCGTTTAGGCCTGTTTGTGGGAATCCCCCGCCCTTGCTGACCCCCCCCCCCCCCGGTTCCCTCACCGGCACGGAGGGATCGAGCGATCATGGAGCAAACCTAGGAAATCGGGGACTGAGCCGGCACAACAGCGGATTGCACCCGGGTGATCACAGGCTGAGCTGGGGCGATCACRGACAGAGATCGCGGACCGAGCCCGGGAAATCACGGATTGCAATCACGGAGCGAGCTCAGATGATCATGGACTGAGCCCGTGTGGTCACAGATTGAGCCCGTGCGGTCGCGGGCTGCGATCCCGGCCGGAGCCCCGGCGATCGCAGCGGGACCCAGCRCTCCGGGCCTGAGCCTGGCTCGTCGCCAGCGTGCGGGGCCGGCGATGGCGGGGCCGGGGGCCTTCGGGCGCTACAGCCACGCGGTGGTGCGGGCGCTGCCCGAGGTGCCAGGGGCCGAGGGCCCGGGGGGGCCGCTGGACCTGGCCAAGGCGCAGCGGCAGCTCGGCGTCTTCGCGGGGATCCTGCGGCAGCAGCTGGGGCTGCAGGTGGTGGCGCTGCCGCCGGTGGCCCCCCGCGCCGTGCTGCTGGAGGACGTGGCCGTGGTGCAGGGCGACACCGCGCTGCTCACCCGGCCCTGGGAGCCTGCCCGCCGTGACGAGGTGCCGGCGACGGGGGGCGGCTGGGACCCCGGGGGGGGGGCTGGGGGGGGACCCGGACACCTGGGACCACAGGGAAGGCGGGAAACCCGGATGCTGGACACCCGGGACCAGGACATCCTTGGTTTGGGGGTTGAGGGGGCTCAGTGGGGTCCCTTTGGGGGTGTCAGGACCCCTGGTTGGGGGGGGGGAGGCACCAGCTCATGCAGGAGATAGATAGTGCCATTTCTGCCCCCAAATGCCCCCCAATAGGCCCAGAAGGGGTTAATGGCCCCCTCATAGCCCCTGCCCCGGACACCTGGGTCCCTCCCGCAGGGGGCATCGGTGGTGGGTTTTGGGAGGGATTTGGGGGTTCCGGGGACTGGTCCCAGCCCTGTACCGGCAGCTGGGCAGCGTCCGGGCAGTGCTGGAGGAGCTGAAGCTGCGAGTGGTGGCGGTGACGGACGAGGGGGCGACGCTGGACGGCAGCGACGTCCTCTTCACTGGTGAGTGACCCCGGCCTGGCCCCGCGGAGGGGCCCCGGCATCCGGGACGGGCCCCGGTGTCCAGGTGACGGCGCCTCCCCGCAGGCCGCGAATTCTTCGTGGGCATCTCGCGCTGGACCAACCACCGCGGGGCTGAGATGGTCGCCGACGCCTTCCGGGTGAGCGCGGCGGGCCCAGGCGTCCGGGCCGGCCGGGGGGGAGGGGGGAAGGG
>NW_020448303.1:0-10837 GCF_003343035.1 Apteryx rowi | reverse complement strand
GAAGGGCTCCTGAGCCCAAAGGAACCTCGGGTCCTTTCCTTTACGTACTTGGACAAGGAGCCCTGCGGAAGGGAAAAAGGGTGCAGAGGCTTTGACATGAGGCCCAAGCAGTGAGACAGCCCCACACTGGACGGCTGCTGAAATGCCAGCTGTCCTGGCTGTGCAGCCTCTGCAGCACCAGTCCGCGCTCCACAGCTGGCTTCACAGAGCACTGAGGGCTGGGTGCCACGGGCAACCTGGCCCTGGGCACATCTTCACCCCTCGCAGAGCCAGGGGCCCAAGAGCTGTCAGACTTCCTCAGGTCAAACTACGGAGGCTTTGTGGCCCTCACACAAAGGCACTCAAGACATGTGGGCATTTATTATAAGGATCTTGGACTCGTCCTATATGGCACCACAACCTCCTAGGAAAAGGAGGTGACACAAGAGCATTTGCTGAGCAGGCTGGCAGTAACAGCAGTTGTGGGAGGCAGAATTTGCAGCACAGCAGAGGTACCAGGAGGTGAACACACACCACAAGTCACCCAGGGAAGCCAAGCGCATTTATGGAAGCCTTCGCATCCATATGCAGCCTCAGCTCATTCACTTGCAGCTGCTTTCACAGAGGACTCACGATGTTGGCAAAGATGTTGACAGGCACAGGGACACACCCTGACATCCTGCCTCCACCCTCAGGGGTCTCTAGGACTGCACTGGCAACCTCCATGAGTGGAGCAACCTAGAAAGAAAGAAAGAATCAGAGTGTTACTGTCAGTTCTGCTGGCCTTACAGAGTCTCAACAGGCAGGGGCAAATGTCTCCCCTCTGTGCTGAGCTGTATTGGTGAGAGCCTGATCAAAACTTCCCTGGAAAAGGACCCAAGACACCTCATCTACTGGCACCTGCCTTGAGCAGGGCGTTGGATCCTTACCTCCACATGTCTCCCCACTGCAGCCTCATGGAATCTGCTCTTCTGAGACTTTCTCCAAAGGCACCAGCAGCTTTGGAGATGCTGCCTCCACCGCTCACCAAGGACAGGTGTCTCAGAGCCACCCATCGCCCTCAGAGGCCTGACTTCTCGTGAGGTGGCATCTCCCCTCTCTGCAAGGGTCTGCGCAGTCACAAAGTGGAGAAATGGCTGTGACTGCTTGATTAACTACCAATCTCTCTGAGGGATCGCAATGGATTAGGGTCTGAGATGGGAAGATGCAATGAGGGTCCAGCTGCAACAGAAAGCCTTTAAGGAGGGAGAAGATAAAAATCCCAACGACTCTGGGAAGCATCAAGACCTTCCGAAACTGCAAGCCTGAAACTCAGCTGACAGAAACCACCAAACTGCGAGCAGCCCTGCCTCACACCAGGATGCTCCAAGGAGGCAACACGGTCACCAACAGTCCTCACCCAGGTCTCCCAGAAGGACACCGTGATGGCAGGCTGGGCTCTGGGAGCAGAGCACTGCTCTCTCCAGCCACCTCCAACCATGCTGAGCAGCAAAACACTGGGGCCACCACCCGGCTCCACCACAAGGCACCTCACAGAGGCTTGGCAGCCAACATGCGCTTCTGCATCAGCAACACACAGGCCAGAGCTCCACACATGGCAGCACACAGGGCACCCCCAAGCACCCCACAACACACAAAGCCCAACTCTCCAGACCTTCCATTCCCTTCTAGGCCTCCAAGGCCTTGCAACAGGCACTGTCTCTGAACATCCACTCACAGCCTGGGGCCTGCTCACTTCCCACCTCCAGGACTCTCAGAGCCACTCACAAATGCCGTTTTCAGAACAAATGAGACCATTGGGAAGGGCCCCTCGCGAGGACACCAGCAGCCTGCTCACACTTTGCCCAGCAGCTCCCAAACGCAGCTCCGAGCAGCACCTGGGGGCTGCGGTGGCAGCAGCAGCTCAGGGAAACGCTTCCAAATGGGTCTCCGACCCCCAGCAGGGGCAAAGCTTCCTGCCCCCAACCCCAGCAGCTGCCCCGACCCAGCTGCTCGGGGCAGGCCGTCATGTCTGGCTGCAGGGCAGCTGCCCTCTCTGTCCCCGGTCGCTCCTTGCCGTGCTCACGGCCCCACCAGCCCCTGCTGCAGCTCCTGCAGGAAAGCAGCCCTGGGGCCAGCACCGCTGCCCTCGCCCTGGTGGGAGGGCACCTGCCAGCAGCTGAAGGTGCCCGCAGGCCCGTCAGCCCTGCTCACCCCTTCTCTCGCCCACTCCCTCCCTCCAACTATGCTCCCCCTCCACTTTCATGGCTGTTTTTTCCACATACTGCACTTCAATTGGCTAACAGAGCCATCAGTCAAACACAGACCCACCCTCCTCCCCTGGCCAGCCAATAGGAGGGCAGCACTGGGGCCGATGCCATGGCAACGCTGCAGCCCTGTGTGACCCCGCGGGCAGCCCCTTCCCCTCCCCCGTGGTGGGGCACCATGTTGTGTGCGGCAGCATGGGGCAGGGTGGTGCATCGTGGGGCCTGGGGGCAGCACAACCCCATGTGGGCGGGCAGTGCAGGGCCCCAGGGCATGGCTGCTGCCTCACCAGGGCTGGGCTCTGCTGCAGCGACTTGTGGGGTGGCGATGGCACCCCCATCTTTTTCCAAGCTGCTCCCCCAAAAAGGCTGTCTTTTGGGTGCAGAGGTCTGACCTCAGTTTGCAGGAGGGCAGGGGCTGCGGCCATCTGAGGACATCATCTCTGAGCCCAAAACATGCTCTGCCATGTTTAAAGAGTAAAAGGATGCAGGAGGAAGGAACAGAGGATCTCCCAAACAAGTAGATGCCTTGGGGTTATTATAACGGGAAGGATCCCTTTCCAACATGGGCATTTCCAGCAGGCTCTTGAGAGCCCCACGGGAGCTGCAGGACACCCCAGTCTCCAGGACACAGGACCCCTTTACTGCCAGATCCAGATGCCAAAGGGGGACCCACTCCCAGGGAAACCTGGACCTTGATTCCCCCCTGACATGAGGGGATGGAGCTGGCCCCAGAGGAGCCTTGGGGCTCAGGGCAGCCCCAGCCCCAGGACCCAGGATTTCTGGCTGCCACAGTGTCCCCTGAGCCAGACAGGACCCTCAGGCAGGGTTCTTGTGGCAGCCCCCAGCACTGTCCAGCCACCCCCACAGCCCAGGACCCACAGCCATTTTTGGAATTAGCAGTCTCTGTACGACACCTCGGGAAGGAATTCCCAAAGCCCTTACCCTTTGTTGGAGAGCTGCAGGAGTGCTGGGAACAAGCAACTGCAATGCACACTGATGGTCTGTGCCCATCAGTCCTCCATCTCGCTTGTCCCCTTGACCTCGGCTCGCCTGTCCATCACGGGAAAAAGGACGCTCTTCCCACCTCGACACCCAAAACTCCTCTCCAGCATGTCCCTGCTCCTCTGCCTGTCAGCAAGGGGCCTCAGTGCAGCCCTGCTGCCTCCCATCCCCATTCCTTGCCATGGAGCAGCTCCGAAGAGCAGCATGTGAGCAGTGCCTAGCAGTGCCCATGTCTCACAGGGAAGTGAGGGCACCGCCACGGCACCATGGAGACCTCCCTGTGATGCGGTACATCCCACTGTGACCTCAGCTCGTGTCATCTGGGGGCTCAGTAGGTCAGCGCCATGGAGATGGCACAGCCAGGGAGAGAGCTGAGATATTTCCCCTCATGTTCTGGAAAGCAATCATCTCCCTTCAGCCCAGTTCTTATTCCTTACCCGTGTCTCAGTTTGTCAGGGCATAAAAYAYGAGTCACACATCACCACCATGTCCCAGTGGTGGAGTGCCCTGTGGTGGGGACAGGCCGTGGCCACATGGTCTTGGTGCTCAGAATGGGAGGAGGTGTCTGGAGTGAGCAGTGCTGCGCATGGGGAGTGGTACCAGGATGGAGAGATTGGAAGCCCTCAGAGGTGAGGAGGTGCCTTGGCTTGCAGGGCCCAGGCTGCCCTGGTGGCGTGAACCAGGGTTGCTGGCAGCCTGCTGCCTTCTGCCCACTGAGGTTCAAGGCTTGTGTTTCCTCAGCTCTTGCCGGGATCTGCAGCCAGATATCCCACATATGCTGTAGCTTAGAGTATTTGGAGTAGAAGAGGTCAACTTTCAGAAAGGGTTCCTGTTGGAGATTCTTGAAGTTAACACTTCTGGGATTTATCCAAACACAACCATTTTTTAGGCTAGAGGCATAGCAGTTGCCTCCCTCTCCTATTAGCAAAGGCTACGTGGGGATACTACCCGTATCCATAATTGGTGCAGACCCTCTTTTCTTCTCATGTGGCAGGACCCTAGAAACTCTTTGCTTATAACGCAGTAGTATCCCCCAATTAGCCCTTACTTAACCATCCAATTACCTCCCCTCCAATCCAGTGAATCCTAGAGAGGGTCTTCAGCTCTTCCTGCTGAAGGTCTCACTGTTTCGGGGCTCTCCCCTGCACCCTGCACCCTGTGCACTGCCCTGGGCTGTGACAAAAGACATGCAGGGGCTGAGAAATCCAGCAGGAGGCCTGAGAGAGCAGTTTAGATCATGTGAGACTTTTTTCACCGACACAGTTAACAAGGAAATGGTCTTGCCAAGGTGGAGCACTTAGAGGTGCCCTTTCAAGTGGCAGTGCCACAGTCATTAGCTTTTCAAGTGGGCAAAATAAGAGAAATTGCGAAAAGCAAAGTATTTTTTCAGAAAATAATTGGCCTTTGAACCACTTCTCCCCGATGTGCCTACTACAGTGAGTAGTGATGCTCAAGAACTTGTCTGCAAGTCAGCAGGAAATACTTCACGGGTCATAGCTGAGAATCAGCTTGCAACACTGAAGTTGTTTTATGCAAATAACTTGCAAGTTCCCTCAGAATGATGTCCCTCACCTTTCCACATGCTCCTCTCTTCTCTAAGGCAGTCATTTCTGACCTGACAGTTCAGGTGTCCAGCTCAGCTGAGCACCTTTTGCACTGTGTCCCTGAGCTGGTTGAGGCCTGCAGGTTCTGAAGCTCTTGCCTGACCAGCTCAGGCACAGCCTGGGCATGAGCTCACTCGTGGACTCTTCTTTGCAAGTGAAGCCCCTCTGAGATGAAATCGCAAGTGTGGATCTGAGGCTGATTTGGACAAAGGTCCCCTGTTGTCAGTGAGGTGTGGATAAAAGGAAGTGAGGGTCAGTTCCTTGTAGAGTGGTGCAGGGCTCTCCCAGCAGGCCTTGCACAGTTCAGCTCCCCCACCCATCATCAAAGTGTCCATTGGAGCCTGCAGAATGACTCTTTCTTGGCATCACACTACAAAAACCCCTTCTGGCTGGTAATAATACATCATGTGCTACTTTGGGCAAGTTGATCTGGCAAAGAAAGCCTCCAGATAATGTCCATGGTGTCTCTGGCCTACAGGTGCAGCACACTGGGGTCGGAGGAGACCTAGGTGAGGAGCTGTTTGCAGCTTGGTGACAGGTCTGCCGCAGGGGGCTAGTCCCGAGCAGGGTGGCCATGAGCCGTGCCTGCCTGCCTGCTGGCTGTGGACTGGTGGGGTGGCTGCAGCAGAGGTGCCCTCACAGGCAGCACCCAGATGGGTCCCTGTCACCTGTGTCACCCCCTCCCCTCCCCAGGGCAGTCATTTCTGCTGGGTGGGCCCTCTGAGGCACTGGGTGACATTCCAAAGCCTGCTGGCCAGCACATCTGCTGAGGGCCAATCAGGCAGCTGCAGTGGAAGTGACCTCACAATCAGCACTGCAGCCATGTCCCCTCTGCCTGCCTCTCCCCATCCTCCTGCCCATATTTCATCTCTTTTGGTGGGATGAGAGGTGGTGTGATTCCCTTCCTGTCCTCAGAATGGCTCCTACCAGAACCCAGCCCATGAGGTTCCTGTACCAGAGGTGACCTCACCATCAACACTGCACATGTGTCAGTTCTGTCTGTTTCTCTCTTGACCTTCTGTGTCATCCTCTCTTCTGGGCCCCACATTCAACATCCCGGCCATCTCCCCTTTACTGGCACCTCCCTCTCTCCTGTCCTCATGGAATTACGCACACACAGTGGGACAGCTCATGTGGCAGGATGAAACTGGGCTCCTGGGGAAGGCAGGCTGGGATGGTGAGGAGGTGCAGGAGTGCTCTGTGCAAAGGGGTGGCTGGAGTGCACAGGGCTTTGCCTTGGAGCAGGTGATGAGCCAGTTGATACTTTATGGTAAGGATAAGAGGACACACCAGTGTGGTTGACATTCTGGTAGTGTTTGCTAACAGCTGCCTGAGGAGGGAAGGGAAGCAGCTGAAACCTTGTGTAGGCAGCTGGGGGAAGCCTCCTGTTCACAGATCCTGGTTCTCACAGGGTAGTTTAACCACCTTGAAATCTGCTGGCAGGGCAGTCGGCCTGGGCACAAGCAGCCCAGGAGATTCCTGGAGAATGCTGAAAACAATTTCTTGGCCCAGGCAATCAATGAGCCAACAGCAGCTGGACTCTGTCAGTCACAAACGAAACAGGTCGAGATGGGGATGTAAAGGCTGATGGCAGCCATGGCTGCAATGATCATGAGATGGTGGAGAAGTAAGACAAAAAGGCGAAGCACAGCCCAGGGCTGCAGGAGAGCCAATTTCAGCTCGTTCAGGATCTGCTTGGCAGGATACCACAGGAGACTTCCCTGGAGGGCAGAGGGGCCATGAGGCCTCTGTAAAGACACACTAGGCAGAGGAAGAGATCACAGAGAGGCAGAAGAAGAGAGAGGAGACATGTCCATTGGAATACAGTAGTTTCTCAGAACCACGTTTCTGCATTCAGAGTGTTGGCAGGAAACATATCATGAAGAATAACATATACATCTATATAAACATGTAAACTCACACAGAGTAATTTCTGTAGTGTATGCATATGGTGCTGCCAATCAAAAAGAAAGAAAATGTTCATTAGAAATTATAAAGAATAATTGAAGTTCTAAAAACAAAGGATATTTTTCCGTTCTTGCATAAAGCTATTTTTTGCATAGATTTCACCCAGTGATGAGAACTTTACATACAGGCCCTTATAGACACATACAGAGGCCACTGCTGCCTGAGATGCCCTGTGTAGCTGTATTCCCATGTGGTGCTGGGAAATGTGAGCCAGGAACTATGGGAACGTTTCTGGTGCATTGGCTGGTCCCCAGGAGAAGCATCTCAAGACCTCTCAGTGGGACAACTTTTTTCTTTCCWTTGACCAGAAAGGGAAGTGCAGACAACTGGGTTAGCCAGAGACATCTGCACTGAAGGGGTCTGGTGGAGGGTGAGCTAATTCCCATCCCTGTTGTTGGCTAAAACAGAGTCATGCTTCATGACCATGCAGGGAATGAAAAGGGTTTGTGGCTAGATGTTTGGGGAATCCTTTAAGATGTCAGTGTAACACAGGTACATTGAGTTTGGTGCAATTTCGGCCACTGATAAATGGAATATTTAATTGAAGCTGATCAGGCTGCTTCCCTCTATCAGCTGTAAGAGCTCGACACCTCATGGTATGACTTGCCATGTGCAAACATCAAGGAATGTCAAGGAAAATCCTGGACAGGGAGTGGTTTGAGGGGTGCTGGACTTGTGTGAGACACAGAAATATCATTTTTATAGTGTGGACCATATTATAAAAGAAATCTTTAGAAACTGTCAATAAAAATGAAAGAAGAAAGAAATTAGATAAATTATCTAAAGCAAACAAAAAATGTTTTGTTACACTTTTCAGCATTTGAAACTTCTTTKTGTTCTTATTTTATTRTTCTTATTATCACTGTGTTCTTATTTTCTTCTTTTGCTTATTATYTTTTTTGTTTGGTTCTTTTTTGATACACTGGTCTTTTGGGGAGATTCTTTTCTTTCTTTTTTTGAAAGGGAAAGTGATTTTCAGAGCTGGGGTGGGATGCAGTCACAGGGTCATGGATGGCTGTTGCCATTGCAGGTGCCCTGGTCCCCTCTGCACAGCCTCCCTCTGCAGCTCCGAGGGGCTCTGGTCTCCCACAGGTCCCCTGTGAGAGCTGCCAGGCCCAGGCAGGTGCCTCAGAGACACCGGGGCCTCTCCAAGTGCCCCTGGGTGCTCGTAGCTGGACCCCTGAGCTTTGACTGAAAAAGGGAAGAACAAAATTTCAAAAATAGGAACACACTTTCATCAGCTCAAATGATTGGCTGATTTTAATGTCAATGTTTTCCTATGATGAAAGAGTGGAAATCTTCAGGAAGGGTATGAATCTGAGGAGAAGAAATATCATTCTGCCCTTGACCTAGTGTTTCCACTGCTCTGTCTATTAGGCTGTGGATGTAGTCTCAGTGATATCTCACATATTCCCACATGTCCTGATTAAATTAAACATTTCTAAAGGCATCTTTGCATCAGACTCTCTGGACATATGCACTTTCCATAGTTTCCCAGTTTTCCTTTTCACCTTGCTCTTTATCCTTTCAGATACCTCTCTGGGAGGTCTTCTGGGAATTTGAAGCTTGCCTCGTCTTTCAGCAGTCTCCTTGTCTCTTTAGCCACCTCCTTTGTTGTGTTTCTTGTCTATCCTTTCCTATCTATCTGTGGAAAAAATTTCAAGGAAGGTTATGCCTTGTGGGCAGTGGACCTCGCTGGAGACAGCTTGGACTTACCATAAAGTTGAGGAGTGATTTTTTGTATCTTTTATTAAACTGTTCCAAATTATAATTTGTTTGTTTGTAATTAAGAAAAACCCTTCTGTATCTGCTTGCAGCTAGTTCTCGAAGGAAAGCAGGTGGGAATTGGTGCACATGAGCTGTAACATTCAGCTGCAGCCTTGAGTGGCAAAAGATTCGATTTTCACAAGAGTGAAGTCCCCAGTGGCTGATGAGGGCAATGGCAGGGCTGGGGAGCTGGGGAGGAAGGTTCTCCATACATGTCTCCTATCAAAAATACTGCTTTCCCTACATGCCCTGACTTCATTAGGAGACACTGTGGGTCAGTATGAATTGGGGAATGTGGGTATGACTTATTCTGCAAACTGAAGAATGAAGAAAGCTTAAGAAGCAGATGTCTTTCTTTTTCAGGTGCTCATTGACCTCTTTCTCTTCTAAATACACTGCTGCAAACTTTCCAAATAGCGAAACAAGAATTGAAGAGCTGAGGAAAATTATGGCAAGAGGCATGACTCCTTAGGGTTTTTTTTGCATTTTAATGACCCCTCGGGTGTATTTGGTACTGAGCCCATGAACCTCAGATGCTGAGAAGAGGCTGAAGAAACCTCTCAAGAAGCAATCCGAAGTTTCTTGGAAAGATAATGAGTCCCACTGAGGGCCATWAYCAASAAAGGCTCCCMAGGGGCTGATTAGAGCWGAAAGCTGGAGGCCCTGATTGCAGGTAGGCAAAGGCAATGTGAGGGTGGCTGTGATGCCAAGTCAACCTTGATGTGTGTTATCAAGCAGAGTGACCAGGCCCTGACAGCCACCCCCTGGGAAGGGTGATGCTTTCCGTCATGCACTGCTCAGGGCTCTTCTTGTGGGCAGTGCGTGGGTAGGGTGCACAAGGCTAAGTGCAGGAGCATGATACAGCACCTCCTGGGCTGCCAAAGGACAAGGAGGTAGCAGGGCCACAGTGCTTTAAGGAAACAGCGTCTCCTCATAGGCCTCAGTGGCAGAAACAACAGCCATAGCCAAAAGGACAAAGACCTAGCTGTGTTGGGAGATTTCAGCCTTGGCAGTGCCATGGGCTGCCTCCACCACAGGCTGTCCTATGCTTTCCCATGCCTGTGCCTGTTTCCCTGCAGACTGTACACACCCAAGATGCTTCCCCACCTTGTTCTCACCCCGCGATCTCCCCACCTCTCCTGATGTCTTCCTGTCCTCACTTGCTTTTCCTTGAAACACCAAGCCAGGGGCTGATCACAGACTCCCTCTGGGTGACCTGTTGCACCTCAGCACTACCCTAGGAGTGACATTCTTTTGACCTGAAGTCCAGTGTGAACGTCTCAAGATGCAGTTTTTGGCTCTTTCCCC
This sequence comes from Apteryx rowi, assembly GCF_003343035.1. NCBI lineage: Eukaryota > Metazoa > Chordata > Aves > Apterygiformes > Apterygidae > Apteryx > Apteryx rowi. The sequence goes on along the minus strand of NW_020448303.1, from coordinate 963 downwards.
TTCGCATGCTGTTTCCCTTCACTAAGAAAAGCTCCATCATCTCTGAAACCACCCTTCAAGCAGTCACAGGCTCCTGCTCTACTGCCCTTTGCCTCCACTTCAGCAGGCGAAAGAAAACAAGTCCCCTTAACCTCTCCTCATGGATGGGTTTATTTCCACCTAGGCACACGACTTGACACTTCTCCTGGAAATCTTCATGTGGTATCTGTTGTACAAAAAAAAAAACAAAAACAAAAAAAACCCAGCTAACGAACGGAACAAACCAAACCAGTGCCAATGAGTTCAGGATGAGCAGGGGTGGGGTGGGTTGTATAGGACAGGATCAGGGTGGTAAAAGAGACAGACTTAGAAGACATGGAAGAAAAAAACCAAGCATATTAAAAGTGAAGCCCAGGACTGATCATGTCTGTCTTGGGGATTCCTGCCAAGAAGCCCTGCATCTGAAGAATTCTGCCTGGAGGAGGACAAGAAAGCTGGCCTGCTTCCACTGTCACAGGGCACCTGCATGCTTTCCCTGACATCAACAAAACGAAGATGAAGAGTGGGAAGAACCATGGACTCCTTCAGGGTGAAAGGGACCTCAGGAGGTCTCGAGCCCAATCTCCTTGCTCACGGCAGGGTCATCTCTGGGGTCAGAGCAGGTTGCTCTGGGCTTCATCCAGTCTGGTCTTGGAAACCTCCAAGGCAAGACACTGCACAGCCTCTCTGGGCAACCACTTCCAATGCTTCACCATTCTCGTAGTGGAAAAGCTTCTCCTTATCTCCTGCACAAACGTCTTTTCTTCCAACTTATGCCCATTATCTCTTGTCCTCCCACCATGCACCCTGGTGAAGAGCCTGCCTCCATCCTCTTGAGGATCTCCTCGTGGCCATTGGAAGGGTGCTATGAGATCCCTCCAAAGCCATCTCTTCTCCAAGTGGAACCAGCCCCATCTCCTCACAGAACAAGTGCTCGAGCTCCCC
>NW_020448302.1:18504-19325 GCF_003343035.1 Apteryx rowi | reverse complement strand
TGCAATCAGGCTCCTACTCTACTGCCCTTTGCCTCCACTTCAGCAGCATAAAGAAGCCCAGGTCCCTCAACCTCTTCTCATGGATGCGGTTATTCCCACCTAGGCACATGATTTGACTCTTCTTTTGCAAATCTTCATGAGATATCTGTTGTCCGAATCACTTGAGTTTCTGAAGATCCTTTGGGACTGAAGCTCYRCTTTGTCAGAACAAAASAAAACAAAACAACAGCAACAAAAAACAAAACAAAACGGTGCCAATGAGCTAAGGTTGATCAGGGTGGTATGCGCTGTATGGAATGGGATCAGAATGGTAAAAAAGACAGACTTAGGAGGGGTGGAAGAAAAAAAAAAAAAGGAAATTAAAAGTGAAGCCAGGGATTGATCAGGACTGTCTTGGGAGTTCCTGCCAAGAAGCCCTGCATCTGAAGAATTCTGACTGGAGGAGGACAAGAAAGCTGGCCTTCTTCCACTGTCACAGGGCACCTGCRTGCTTTCCCTGACATCCACAAGAGACGATTGAGAGTGGGAAGATCCATGGACTCCTTCAGGTGGAAGGGACCTCAGGGGRTCTCCAGCCCAATCTCCTTGCTCCTGACAAGCTGTAGCAGGATCAGCTCTGGGGTCAGAGCAGGTTCCTCTAAGCTTCATCCAGTCTGGTCTTGGCAACCTCCAAAGGAGGAGACTGCACAGCGCTGTCWGGGCAACAAGTTCCAGTGCTTCCTCACAAAGCAAGTGCTCCAGCTCCCTGACTGTTGTGAGGGCCCTCAGCAAAACTTGCTCCCAGTTATCAACCTCTGTCTTGTTCTGGGAACCCAAACCTG
>NW_020448302.1:10729-17379 GCF_003343035.1 Apteryx rowi | reverse complement strand
TTTTTCTTCCCTAACACCAAGCCTATGACCCTGGACAATATTTCTAAATGCCTCCTTTGCCTCTCCCTTCTTGCCCTTCTCTATGCTGCCCTATCACCCTGGAGCTAAGGTGGGAGGTCCCTGTTTAGCCAAGTTGGTCCCCTGAGATATCTGCTAGTTTTACTGAGAATTGGGATGGACCATCCTTGTGCTTGGCAGGTGCTGTCCTTAAAGACCTGCTGGCTTCCCTGAGCTCCTGGGCCCTAGAGAGCTGCCTCCCTTCGGTTCCCCCACCAGTCCCCTGAAGAGGCCAAAGTCTGCTCCTCTGAAGTCCAGGGTCTGTGCTCTGCTACTGTCCTTCCTCACTCTCCTCAGGATCTGGGACTCCACTTTCTCATGGTCACTCTAGGCAAGGTTCATACTATCCCATCCCTGATCACTTCCTCCTCATTTGCAATTTCCAGTTCCAGGAAAGCATCAGCCTTATCTGCCTTGTGCATCTCCATCTGCTCATGCCTGTGCCCCAGGCTGCATGCACTTGTGTATATTTGGGCTGCAGAGCCTCAGCTGTGGCACAGAGAGCAGACTGGTCATGGTGAAACATGTTACCAAAGGCCAAGGACACCGTGTGTGCAATGGCCCCACTTCAGAGCAGAGCCATGATGGCCTAGATAGCAGGTGGCAATGTAATGGTGGAATGAGCTTCCCACTGAGAGAGCAAAGACTGCAGTGCCCAAGGCCAGTGAGAAACAGTGCTGGGCTGTGCAGAAATGTCAGGAGAGGCGTTTGCTGCCTGAACTGACTTTGAGGCTTCTTGGGGCCTGAGACAGAGGTGAAGCAATCTCCAGGAAGGACAAGTGCCACTGAAACATTCCCTGGGCCTGGATGTCCTGGGATACAACCAAACTGTGGACACCACTAGCACAGTCCTGTTCACATGATCTGGAGATGAGAAGTTGTTCATGCAGAGAAAAGCTGGAAATGTTTGAGAGTGCAGAGACTAGAGCAGAGACCTTGGCGTGATGTGCCTCCCATCTACGCAACACTATTGAATATAGACGGGATGGACTTTGCCTAAAGGCAGTGGTGGGATTCAGTTGTTTGGGCACTGGTTGGAAACCTGAGTGGCCTTCGGGTGCTTTCCCAGGAACCACTCCAAAAGGACATGCCTTTCCTGTAGGTCCCCATGCTGTATTTGCTAGAGACCTGGGGTTGTGCTGGACCTTCCTGGCATCGGACACAGCCCTGCCTATGGCCTCTCTTTATGTCATTGAATCTAGTGTCTGCACTGAATTGCATTTGCTGTTTGCATTGTACAGATCTGCTTGTGTCTCAGCTTCATAGTGAGTGGAGCTCTAGCTGCAGTAGGCGTCTAGTGTCATTTCAGATGGCCAAGGAAATTCCCCATCTGGCCCCCACCTCAGACTCAAGAAGGTTTTGGGCGTCATAGTTGCTCCGTCAGAACAAGCAGACACTGGCACATGCCTGGGACCACCTCTGTCTCTTCAGCTGTCACCAGGTGTTTGTGTGTGACCAGCTGACTCCCACCCTCCATCTCCAGGGATTACAACAGGAGCTTAGACAAGGAGCTCCAATGCAGACACCTATGTTGTGCTCATTTCAGTTTTGGCAAAGGGAATCCCACCGCCTGTGTGTTTATGAATCTGAATCAACACCTGAACCATGGATAAATGAACTCCCTTCTTGTTCCTGCCTCGGTTCCTGCTTAGTGAAGGGATAGGAATAGGGGCTTCCAGAGTGGGAAGTTTCCACCTCTCATAGATAACCATCCTCTGATGAGACAAATTGCAATGCTGGAATCAGTCTTCCTTCAGTGTTTAGAGGGTGACCATCAGTGATTATTTTAGTTTATTCCAGCAAACATTTCCCGGGAGGAGGGAGCAGAAGGGACAGAGAAATTCATGAGCTCAGCTGGGCCTCTGCTCCTGAGCAGGGACAGGCTCTTCAGACTGAGGGAGCTCATGGCAAGCGGGCAGCACTGCCCAGAGACAGCTGTGTGCAGGAGCAGCTCCTCTGCAAAGAGCAGCAGGGCTCTGGGCACTGCCTGCTGCTGCTGACATGAGAGGTGACATGACAGAGAGAAGTGAAAAGCAGTGTAAAGTGGGAGGAGAGAGGAGAGCTCCTTCTGGGAGAAATCTTCACAGCCCTTGACGTGGTAAGTCTCTGGCTGCAGGGCAATACCACTGAGGTTCCTGGAGGGGTCTTCTAAACCTACTTCATCCCATGACTGATAGGATTTTTAGCTTCTCTCTCCTGGCTTCTGCAGTGCAGAGGGGGAGGAGATGCTTCAGAGCAGGGATAATATACCATATCATCTCAGGGACAGGGCATCCTACTCCCTTTTCCCAAGGAAGCTGCAGGGGTGTGAAGCTGGGGTGTGCACACAGGTCTGCGCAGGACTGTAATTCAGAGCGCTGCCCCTATGCCCCAGGTTGCTGTGTTCCTGTCTAAGTGACTCTGCCGCCTGCAAGGGTCAGCACTCAGCCTGCCCGGGGAGCTCCCCCCGGCAATCTGGGGAGAAGCTCTGGGTGGGAGGAATGACCTCTGTCAGGGCAGGTTCATTCTCCCTTTGACAGGGTGCTGTGTGGGTCAGGGCTGCTCATAGCTCTAGCTCATGCACAGGACTTTTCTGAGAGGACTTTTCAAAAGAAAAGTGAAGGCAGGGATTTCCTGAAAGAGAAGCCAATTTCCTGACATGGTGCTTTACATTTCCTACCACCTGGCAAGGGGAAAATGGAAATGGAGCTGTCAGGCTTGGACAACAGACCGAGACTCATTAACAGTTTCAAGGAGCAGCCACCGTGTCTGCTAGGAACTTCTGAAAGTCCCTCCAGCCACCCCTTAGTCTACAGACAGCACCAGCTTCCCCTTTGCTGGCCTCCTCAGGGTTTATGTGACCTGCTCCTTAGCACCTGCAACCATGGGGATGCCCCTGGGCAGTGCCCTGCTACTGGGAGGTTTCTGCAGGGGAGACCTGAGCTCCCTGAGGGAGGTGTCAGCACTGCAGGGCCTGACCATGACTTGTTCAACTCCATCCACCCATAATGTTTCTGTTTGCACTTCCCTCTCGTTGCCTGCCCATCTCCGCTGCCTGGAGCTGACCTTGCTGGCAGCTCTTTCTCTGTCCCAGTGTCTTTTCCTGGTCGGTGCTCACAGACCCCCTCCCACCCTCTGTGTGCTCATTCCTGCCCTCCACAAACCTCCCACAGGCAGGGTCCTGTCCAGGGGCATCTCTGTGCTTGTAAGTTCTAAGGAGCAGGTCACACAAACCCTCACGAGGCCAAGAAGGTGATGGTGGTGCTGTCTGTAGGCTGGGGTGAGGATGAAGGGACTTGCTGATGTTTCTCTCAGACCTTCTGGGGGTGTTCAGCTGCAGTTAAGACACCGGCCCTGAGTGTCCTGCATGGTGTTCCCTTCCTGGCAGTGAGAAGCCCCAATCCCCTTCCAACCTGTGAGGCTCCTGGCAATGCATTTCATCAGGGTGGGGAATGAGCTGACTCTCCTTTTRGGAGAGTCCATCTTTAGGACCCTTGACTGCTTCTCGGGGCTGTGCTGTCAAACTGCGCTCCGGAAAAGCACAGCTTCCCTGGAGCATTTCTGCAAGATCTGAGAGTCCTTGGTCTGGTCATGTGAATGAGAAACCTTGTCACACTCTTCATCACTCTCTCTATGTCGGGGCTGAGAGCGAAGAATTTGCAAATCTTCACTGTGACACTGAACTCCTCCGCTCCCAGCTCAGTCCAGTGTCCAGTTTCTTTCTTAGAGGAATTTGTGAATTTGGTTGTCCTTCCTCTGAGTGAGGTGCAAGTGCGGGGCAGTGAGGGGCAAGACTCATGGACAGACCATATCCCRTGAACCTATACAAAGTCACAGCGAGCCCTTTTTCCTCTTGGGATGCACAAGGGTTCATGCTGAGAGCAACTGAAATGCTAAACATTTCTACCCTGTCCAAGAATGCTCCCACAGTGAGAAGGAGGCATCTAAAATACGGATAAGYGTGTGTGTGTGTGTGTGCGTGTGTGTGTTTGTGTATCATCAGACTCCTCCACTGATCATTTTGCAGAGAAAARTGGGTTTGCAAATGTTGAACAGCCCTTCCACATGCGCAGTGKACATAATCTGCTGCAACATGTGTGCATCAGAGCTAGTCACTTCCCATTCTCTCTGCAGTGCCTGCAGGAAGGGTGCAGATGGTAAACTTGTGTGAGGGCAGCGTCTATCTCACTGGGACAGAGACATCTAGAAAGGGTCAGGTCACCCCCTGCCTTCSCTTGACTGTTTCTCTGCCTTGCTGGAGTGGCAGCTGGTGTGGCTGATTCAGATACAGACACCTCTGTTCAAGAGGGAAGGCTGGGGGAGATGAATCCCTCACAAAGGGTCTTCTCCTTCAGACACAGCCGTATTCAGCTCTCATCATGGGAAACAGAGAAACTTCCCACTAGTACCTGGATCAAGTCCCCTGCTCCCAGTTCCCAGTGCCCATCCCCAGGTATCCCACCACGTAGCAGGCTCAGTTTGACACCTCCATTTACGCCCCCCAGCAGAGCAGGACTGACTCCTCTGGAGCCCATGGGCAGAGGCCCCTGCTCCACATGGCACCCTCAGCCAGTGTAAAGAGAGCTGCAGAAAGGGAGCTGAGCGAAGGTAAAGGGCAGAGGAAAGGTGGGGGTTTCTGTGAGAAACGGAGTGAGTTTGGCTCACAGAAGCCTGTTCTAACTTGCCACTGTCTTTTCCTCCTTGGACAGTCCACAAAGCCCCAAGGAAGCAAATGTCCAACAGCAGCTCCCTCAACGAGTTCCTCCTCCTGGCATTTGTGGACACACGGGAGCTGCAGCTCTTGCACTTCTCGCTCTTCCTGGGCATCTACCTGGCTGCCCTCCTGGGCAACGGCCTCATCATCACAGATGTAGCCTGTGACCACCGCCTCCACACCCCCATGTACTTCTTCCTCCTCAACCTCTCTCTCCTCGACCTTGGCTCCATCTCCACCACTGTCCCCAAATCCATGGCCAATTCCCTGTGGGACACCAGGACCATTTCCTACTTGGGATGTGCTGCCCAGGTGTTTTTCTTCTTTTTCTTAATTTCAGCAGAGTATTATCTCCTCACTGTCATGGCCTATGACCGCTTTGTTGCCATCTGCAGACCCCTGCACTATGGGACCCTCATGAGCAGCAGAGCTTGTGTCAAAATGGCAGCAGCTGTCTGTGCCACTGCTTTCCTCCATGCTCTCCTGCACACTGCTAACACATTTTCAATACCACTCTGCCAAGGCAACACAGTGGACCAGTTCTTCTGTGAAGTTCCCCAGATCCTCAAGCTCGCCTGCTCAGACTCCTACCTCAGGGAAGTTGGGGTTACTGCAGTTAGTCTTTGTTTAGGCTTTGGGTGTTTCATTTTCATTGTGCTGTCCTACGTGCAGATCTTCACTATTGTGCTGAGGATCCCCTCTGAGCAGGGACGACACAAAGCCTTTTCCATGTGCATCCCTCACCTGACCGTGGTCTCCTTGTTCATCAGCACTGTCATGTTTGTCTATCTGAAGCCCCCCTCTGTCTCCGCCCCAACTCTGGATCTGGTGCTCTCTGTTCTGTACTTGGTGCTGCCTCCAACTCTGAACCCCCTCATCTACAGCATGAGAAACAAGGAGTTCAAGGAGGCACTGAGGAAACTGGTTCAGTTGGCACTGTTTCAGCAGCAATAAGCTGCTCATCTCTCCTCACAAGTGATTTCCAAGCGATTTCAGGCAATGTTTGTGGTTGGGGCATTCTATCTGTGATAAGCGTGTTTGTACACAAACATTTGAATTCATCTCTCTTCTCCAGAGGCACAAACCCCACCTGTTTTACCCYRAGACTTTKTGTAAATCTGCYGAGCACTGTGTCAGAGCTGGCCTCCCTTGCAGYATCTSTGTAATAAAAGGGGATTTCATCAGTACACTGCCTGAAGACTGGGCTTTTCTTCCCAACCTGGAGCCAAGAATGTGCTCAGGGAATTGCACCCAAAAAGGCCCTGTTGCTGTGCCTGGATTTTCCATGGGCTAAGGAGGATGTGCTCATAGGGTGAATGTGTGAGGGAATGAGGGCTGGATTCAGCCCTCACTTGTGGGTGCCCAGTGGCCTGGAGAGGGTGAGTGTTCAAGCGATATCTGCTAGGGGCTGTTTCACATAGTAGAGGGCTGGTAACACATTCCTATCCTTCTGGAAGGGAGTATGGAGCCACCAGGTGAGCAGAGGGGATCTCCAGGGGCAGTTTGTGCCTGGAGTGGTCAGTGGGTGGAGATACCCAAAACCAAGTGTAGTCACCCAAAGTCAAGGGCCAAACCAAGCAATGCACCAAATCAGAGCTCTGCAATCTCAGGAGAGGCAGTGGGGACTACTCAGGGACAGGGAAGGCAGCCTCAAGAGCAGTTCATGTCACCAACAATGAAAAACCATGGCTGGATCTAGTGGCACATCTGACCCTTTCCTGAGCCATTGGAAATGCCTTGTGATTGCTCTGAGCATCTTCCACAGCCACAGATGCCTGGGGAGGGGGTTGTCAGGTGCAGTGATGCTGGGCCAACTAGGTCTACCCTGACCAGCATGGCCAATGTGGAGTCACCCTGGGGCCCCACAGCCTGCTGGCCCTGCAGAGCAGCACCACAAGCC
>NW_020448302.1:0-894 GCF_003343035.1 Apteryx rowi | reverse complement strand
AGTTCACATGAGACTAGCTGTTTTGCTTTTTTAAAGCATGGGTAAAGTTTTTTTAAGTTTTACAACAATTTTTGCAGGCAATGGATAGGCATCTTCTTCCARTTCTARCCATGCAGGGCCAGGTACAGCCCTTTCCACCCTGCTCTCCCCCAGCACCTCTTCCCTGAATTCAGGGTGCCYTGCACAATGTCCTTCCTTGTGGGTGAAGGGGGATCCCAGTTCTCCAAGAAAGAGGCTGCAGCCTCAGCACTTGTAGCAAGGGGTCACACAGCAAAATGGCCATGGGAGCTCCCTGCCCCATTGCTGCTCATCTTTGAGAGCTGCTGGGAGAGCATTTGGTGTTAGGAGTTGTGGGAGAGGGTCCCTCGCAGGAGTGGTCCCCTCCCGGAGAGCTGGAGTGCCCTCCTGTGGGGCCTGGACTCCCATCACGGAGAGCATTGGGGACCATCTGCCTGCAGTGCCACCAAGGACAGAGCCCCAGGAAAGGTGCAAGACGCACAGAAGAAGATGGGAAGAGCCCAGGGGGACAGGAATCCAAAGGGGTCAGGAAATGGGATGTGTGGGAAGGCCATGACTTCCAGGTAGGAAGGGTGTTTCTCTGGTCTCCCACCAAAAGGAACCTGATGATGACTGACCCTGGCTTTCCAATGCCAAAGTGTGGTAGGGAAAGAGCAGCCTCCATGAGCAAATGCCACCGGCTGCTGTAGCTGCGTGCCAAGTGCCGTGTGCCAAGCACTGCCTTGGCCTGCCTTGCCCTGTGCTGGGGGGAAATGGCTAGAGGGGGCAGAGCCATCCCGGAGGAGGTTTGCTTGCTCAGCTGAGAACCAACAGTGCCTTCTTCCTGCTGCCAGGGTGGTGAGGGGGGCTCCGAGACACCTGTGTCGCTGGATCTTG
>NW_020448301.1:11148-12078 GCF_003343035.1 Apteryx rowi | reverse complement strand
TCTCCTGAAGAACTTGTACCCTGCCTTTGAAGGACTCCAGTCGTGCTAGTGATCCCACCACAYCTCAGTTATTCCAACCATGTGGCACTCCTCTGACAGCTTGTGCATCTCCATTTGCTCCTGGCTGCACCACAGGCTGCATATGTTTGCATACATTTGGGCAGCAGAGCATCAGCTCTGGCACTGACTGAAGATCTATCACAGGGAAACATGTTACCAAGGACCATATGCWTGCAAAGGCTTTGATTGGAAGTGGTGACATGCTGGCCTGGATAGCGGGTGGCAATGTAATGGTGAAAGGAGGTTCCCACTRAGAGAGCAAAGCCTGCAGWGCCCAASGCCAGSSAGAAACAGAGCTGGGCCRTRCAGGAATGGCAGGAGAGGGKTTTGCTGCCTGAGCTGACTCTGCATCAYCTTGGGGYCTGTGACAGRSKTGAACCAATCKCCAAGCAGKACAAGGTGCCACTGAAGAGGTCCCTAGTTCTGTGATCCAGCCACCTTGAGGACGTCATTCGCCCTGTCCCTGTTCATATCATCCTGGGGGGTGAGAAGGKATTSAGGAGGAGGAGAGCTAGAAGGATTTGAAAGTGCAGAGACTGGAGTGGAGCCCTTGGTGTGATGTGCCTCCCATTTGTGCAGCATGCTTGGATGTAGACAGTACAGAGAGTGCCTAAAGGCAGTGGTGGGATTCATGTTTTTGGGCACAGGTAGGGAACCCAAGATGCCATGGGGCACTTGCCCAGCAAGCACTCCAAAAAGGCATGGCTTCCTGTAGGTCCCATGCTGGAACTACTAGAGACATGTGGATGTGCTGGACACCCCAGGCATCCRACATGGCCCTGCAGGCCTATTTCTATGTCATTAAATCAAGTGTCTGCACTGAACTTCATTAGCTGTGTGTAACATTGGGATCTTCCTATGTCTCAGCTT
>NW_020448301.1:7922-8893 GCF_003343035.1 Apteryx rowi | reverse complement strand
CTCCACCTACAACAGCACCAGCATCACCTTTATGGACTTATCAGGGCTAATGTGACCTGCTCCTTAGGACCTATGAGCACAGAGATGCCCTGGACAGTGCCCTGATCTGGGAGGTTTCTGTGGGGCAGAACTGCTACCACAGAGGGTGGGACAGGGTCTGTGAGTATGGACAGGGAAAAGATGTTGYGAGAGAGAAAGCTCCAGGCATCAGGAGCAGCCCCAGGCAGCAGAGCTGGGCAGGGAGTGAGAGGGAACAGCCAACAGAATCATCATGGGCGGATGGATTTGGGCAAGTCATGGTCAGTCCCTCCGATGCAGGCACCTTCCTCTGAGCAAGCTCCCTGTGTCTCCTCTCTCGCCCAGCAGAGCCTCTTCCCTGACAGCCATGGGGTCCAGGGCATGAGCTGCCTTCTCTGCAGCCAGCCCTCTGGCAGAGGAGAGGTGCCTGACAAAGGGACTGAGAGTGACTACCCTGCGATGTCACTGCCTGTGAGGCAGCATGCGTAGCTGGTAAGGTGAAGGCTTTCCTGAGTTCCCATCTGTCTCTCTCTTCTTGCCTCCCCTGACAGCAGGATCATGTAGCTTCTCCTTGTTTCCCCTCCAGTCCATGCTGCTCCTGTTCTTGCTCTCGGGCTCTCTGGGGTGGGAAGTTTCAGCTGCAGTTCGGACATGGATGCTACAAGTTGTGCAGCAGAGGGGTCTGTATTGGAATGAGGCTGCCCCAGCCCCCTTCTGACTTGTGGAGCTCCAGGAAATGCAGTCCGTGGGGCTGGGAAATGAGCTGACTCTCCCTTAGGGAGAGCCCATCTCCAGTCCTAACGGTCCTTTGATTGTTTCCCTGTGGTGTCCTGCCAGGCTGCCACCTGCCCTCTAGAAAGGCACAGCTGTCTCATAGCACCTCTGTGATATCTGAGAGACCCATGAGGAAGGTGCAGAGATGCTGAGAGTATGGAGCTGGTGGTGGGAGGCTG
>NW_020448301.1:2935-7421 GCF_003343035.1 Apteryx rowi | reverse complement strand
GGGCAACATATGAGTGTGATCATCCCACAGCTCAAAGAGTGGCAAGCACAAGGCATCTGGGAAAAGTACTACTAGGCAGACTAGCTGTCCTCACTGTGCACCAAGGGACAGTGAATCCATTTTTCTCAGTACTCAGAGTGGAAATTCCAAGGATTTCTACCTTTGAGGAACACTCCCCAGCGGTGACAAGACCATCTAAAATAAAGTAAAAAATCCCTGAAACTCTGTTCCTCAAAACTCATTCTTTAGAATTCAGAGTGAAGATGCTGAAAAGCCCTTCTGCATGATGAGTGGCTTTCACCTGACAGAAAGTGTGACTGTCAGAGATAGTCACCCCCATTCCCCTCTGAGCACTGCTTTACAGCAGGACTGACTCCTGTGGAGCCATGGGCAGAGGTCCCTGCTCCTCACAGCACACCCAGCCAGTACAAAGCAGAGCTCCAGCACGGGAGCTGCACAAAACTCCTCTCAGGAAAGAGAGAGGCAATGTGGGGGGGTTGTATGAGACCTGCAACATTTGGGGGTTTCCTTGCTTGAAAAGTCTCTGCTAACTTCTCAATGTCTTTTCTTCTTTGTATAGTTCCCCATGCCTGGAGATAGCAAAATGTCCAACAGCAGCTCCTACAACGAGTTCCTCCTCCTGGCATTTGCAGACACACGGGAGCTGCAGCTCTTGCACTTCTGGCTCTTCCTGGGCATCTACCAGGCTGCCCTCCTGGGCAATGGCCTCATCATCACAGCCGTAGCCTGCGACCACGGCCTCCACACCCCCATGTACTTCTTCCTCCTCAACCTCTCTCTCCTTGACCTTGGCACCATCTCCACCACTGTCCCTAAATCCATGGCCAATTCCCTGTGGGACACCACGGCCATTTCCTACTCAGGATGTGCTGCCCAGATATTTTCTTTTGCCTTTTTCATGTCAGCTGAATATTGTCTTCTCACAGTCATGTCGTATGACCGCTTTATTGCCATTTGCAGACCCCTGCACTATGGGAACATCATGGGCACCAGAGCTTGTGTCAAAATGGCAGCAGCTGCCTGGGCCAGTGGYTTTCTCTATTCTCTCTTGCACACTGCTAACACATTTTCAATACCACTCTGCCAAGGCAATGTCGTTGACCAGTTCTTCTGTGAAGTTCCTCAGATCCTCAAGCTCTCCTGCTCAGACTCCTACCTTGGGGAAATTGGGCTTCTTGTGCTTAGTGTCTGTTTAGTCTTTGGGTGTTTTGTTTTCATTGTGCTGTCCTACGTGCAGATCTTCACTGCTGTGCTGAGGAACCCCTCTGAGCAGGGCCGGCAGAAAGCCTTTTCCATGTGCATCCCACACCTGGCCGTGGTCTCCCTCTTTGTCAGCACTGATGCATTTACCTACCTGAAGCCCCCTTCCCTCTCCTCCCCAGCTCTGAATCTGGTGGTGGCTGTTCTGTATGCGGTGGTGCCTCCAACAGTGAACCCTCTCATCTACAGCATGAGGAGCAAGGAGCTCAAAGGTGCCGTGAGGAAAGTGATTTCATGGACATTTTTCAGCAGTAGAAACATTGCCATTGCTCTCCACAAATGACTCCCCCTGTGTCCCGTACCAGGGCTGAGCTTTGTTTGTTCACTTTATTTGTATCATGACTACTATTACTGTTGTTATTATTGTTTGTCACCATGTTGCTACACAAATGGTTGGATTCATTCCACCTTCACTGACACTGCTCTGTCTCACCCGGTGCCCATATAAAGCTCTGTCTAACAGTGGGTCAGAGCTGACTCCCTCACAGTATCTTTGTAATGAAGTAGATTCTTCCTGGTGCGGTGCCTGAAGGCTGGGCTCTTCCTCCAAAGCTGCTGTCCCTCACACCCTGTCCCCAGCATATTTATTTCTTTGAGACAATCTCTCCCACCCTGTGTGCTGGTCCTCACCCCAAATGTTACCCCCAGACAAGGCTCCATGCTTAGCTGGAGGACTGGATGTCCAGCTGTGATCCCTGGGAGGATGAGCCCTCTGCTGGGTCCTCTGCAGGGCTGGCAGGGAGCATGCAGAGGAGGTCCTGGGGCCATCTACTGGGCCTGTAGACCATCCTCCTCTCATGGGGGACCCTCAAACAGGGTCTGTCAGAACATAGATCCAGCGCAGCTTGTTGCTGCATGAACAGAGAGGAGAAACTGCCCCAGGAAACTCCTCACACACCCAGCCTTTCACACCAGCTATTTCCAGCACCGGCCATTSCCCATGGTCCTGGAGAGATGTGATCTTTGAATGTGACCTGCTCTGTCTCCCTGCTGGGCTAAAGCACTTGTACGGGGGTAATGGCCCGTCCTGCCTGGCCTCTCCCTTTGGGTTCAGAYCCCAGCAGACTGCGGAGCATGGCCTTCTGCTAACCCCAGGGGACAGGATCAGGGCTGAGCAGGACCTGGGGACTGGTGGGAGGCTTCAGGAGGGCTTTGGGGGACAGAGCACTGAGGGCTGTCATGGAGACCATGCCTGGAGGACACTTCCCCACCCCTGAATGCACACTCTCCTCTGCAGTGTCGGTGCAGTGGGGCCATGGGGTGACACGGAGGGCAGCAGGGCTGGGCCAGYRSAGGGAYRRGRKGSAGATGGGAGCCATGACACTCCAGAAGCTCCCAACAGTCATGGAGGGGACTCACTGCTGCTAGCAGGGTTGGGGGGTTCTCGAGGGCTACAGCCACCAGCACCACCTGTCAGGACTCCCAGACCCAGCACAGATGGTTGGTGCCCAGCACAGCAGCTCACAGTGCCCCCCGTCCTGTGTCACCGTCCTCTCTCAGGAGCACCACTGGGTGCAAAACTCCCTGCCCAGGTGTAGAGAGGAGCTGCTGGAGGTCTGCTCTTCTCATGCCAGCTGCCCCAGCTCTGCCCTGGCATCGGCCCACAGGTTCTGCCCTGGGTCATGTTATGTCTCCATTAGCTCTCCTCTGAGACCATGTGCAGATCTGCAGCACATAGCTCTGCTTGCAGCTGGCCACCACAGMCTGCCTGCRTGGTCCCAGGAGCTCCCAGMAAGGCTGTGCTTGGAGGTGAGGCTGTGATGGTCCTCAGTCAAAGAAGATGGGCTGGTCTGGCTGGGGTCCAAGTGGAGGAAAGGAGAAGAAACAACAAGGAGAAGATGCAGTAAGGGAAATTTCAAATGAGTTGAAGGAAAAAATAAAGAAATAACCATGGTAGTTGAGCAGTACTGGGGCAGGGGACAGGAAATCTTAAAAAAACTCTCCTGGAGAAAGCACCTACCAACCTCATCTAACTGTCAAGTTAGCCCAGCTCAGAGTAGATCATGCTCCTGGAGATCTACGGCAGTAGGTCTGAACCCAAATCCTCTAGGAGGAAGGGGCTAGAAGGCAGAGTCCTGGGCAGGGGACACTGTTGTGGGGTTGAGGCCTTGCTGGCATTTGTACTGCCTGGTCAAGCCTGTCCTCAGAGTGACACAGTGAGTGAGTTCATCCTCAGAAGAAGTCTCTGCTCCATGGGCAACAGGAGTCAAACCAGTGCCAGGAGACTGCAGARAAGTTCTCAGGAACACACCAGACATTCAGCCCCTTCGACTGCTGAGGTGTCCCCAGACCGGTGCTTTGCATCCTGGGTCTGAAGGGCTGAGAAATCTTYRGAGCCAGAGCAGATCGGAGTCCCATCTCCTGGACTCACAGGTTGCAGGGCATCAGCAGGGCTGTAGCGGCTGCAGGGAGGGAATCACAGCACAGGGCATGAGCAGATGCCCCTCTGCCCTCGCCTCTCTCTTCACACCCTGGAATAGAGCTCATGTTTCCCATGATGGCCCTCTCTGCCGGGCTGTATTCCCAGMTGGAGGGGATGCAGGCTTCACCCTGGGGAAATGCAGGAGAGCCCAGTCTCATCTAGAGGAGCAGGGTCCCACCACACCTGCTGGGTGGCCACGGCTGCCGGCTGCAGACCCCACTCTGTTCCCCACACACCTCCTGCCTGGGGCTGCAGGGTGCCCAGCAACAAGGCAGGCACGCCTGGGGATCTGGTGCCATTGGGGTGGTGGCCTTTGGACCAGCCTCCGCCTGTAAGGGGATCAGGATCTTCTCTGGCTGCATGTTAGTGGCAAAGTTCATGTCCCAGCTTCTTCCCTCTGGAGAACTGGGATTTCAATCTCGGGAGAAGGGGAAAAAGGACACCCTTTTGTCCATGGGAATTGTACTACCCTGTCAACCCTCTACTGCCTTTCCTGGCTGTATCATCCCAGAAGTCCTTTGGGAGGAGCATATTTTTGTTTCCGCCCCTCCATCTGACTCTGCTTTGAGCAGCAGGTTGCGCTACAGGCCTCCTGTGGTCCCTTCAGCCTGAATTATCCTGAACACCCATGAYCTCAGGCCCCATTTCAAGCACAGAGCAAATGTCTCTGGGACAGGAGTCCTTTGTGCTTTATGTGACCAGCTAAAAGAAGKCAGGTGAACAACTTCTCCTCCCCGTTGACTGTAAGGGCAACCTGGGAGGCACTGCCTCAGGCATAGCTAC
>NW_020448301.1:0-844 GCF_003343035.1 Apteryx rowi | reverse complement strand
GGGGTCTGGCCTGGGGTGAGATCAGCCTCCTCCTTGTTGTCAATGAGCTCCCTTCTCACTCTGTTCTACGTGTCCTGCCTAGTTAAGAGATGGGAATCGGGGCTTCCAGAGTCGGACGTTTCCACCTCTTGCACATAACCATCCTCTGATGCGGCAATTTGTAATGCTGGAATCAGTCTTCCTTCAGTGCTTAGAGAAGGCCCACTGGTGATTATTTTAGTCTACTTCAATGAACATGATGAAAGAGTGGAAATCTTCAGAAAGGGTATTAATTGTGGGAGAAGAAATCTTGATCTGCCCTTGACCTTGTGTTTCCACTGCTCTGTCTAATAGGCTGTGGATAAAGTCTCAGTGCTCTCTCACATATTTCCACATGTCCTGATTAAACTGGTCATTTCTAAAGGCATCTTTGCATCAGACTCTCCGGACATATGCAATTTTCCATAGTTTCCCAGTTTTCCTTTTCCCTTTGCTCTTTATCCTTTCAGGTACCTCCCAACTCTCCAGTTGCTGCTCTGAGMTGCTGGGAGTCTGAAGCTTGCCTCTTCTTTCAGCAGTCTCGTTGTCTCTTCAGCCACCCCCTTTGTTGTGTTTTGGTCTATCCCTTCCAACATATCTGTTGAAAACATTTCAAGAAATTTTATTAATTGTGGACAGTGGACCTCACTGGAGGCAGCTTGGACTTGGCATACAGTTGACGTGTGTCTTGTATCTTTTATTAAGCTGTTCCAAATTTTATTTTTGTTYRTTTGCAAATAAGACAAACCCTTCTGTGTCTGCTTGCAGCTAGTTTTCTAAGGAAAGCAGGAGGGAATCAGTGGCGCAGAGCCTAGTTGGAGGCCTG
>NW_020448300.1:13993-15677 GCF_003343035.1 Apteryx rowi | reverse complement strand
TGTGTCCAACACTGGGTCAGAGCTGACTCCCTCACAGTGTCTCTGTAATAAAGTAGGTTCTACCCAGTGCAGTGCTTGAAGGATTACTCTTCCTCCAAAGCTGCTCTCTGTCACGCCCTGTCCCCAGCACATTTCTTAGGGACAATCTCTCCCACCCTGCTTGCTGGTCCTTACCCCCGAAGTCACCCCCAGACAAGGCTCCATGGTGACCTGAAGTACATAGCATCCAGTTGTGAGCCCTGGGAGGATGAGGCYTCTGCTGCGTCCTCTGCAGGGCTGGCAGGGAGCATGCAGAGGAGGTCCTGGGGCTGTCTGCTGGGTATGTAGACTATCCTCCTCCCATGAGAGGCCTCAAACAGTGTCTGTCAGAACCCAGATGCAGCCCATCTTGTTGCTGCATGAAGAGAGAGGAGAAAATGCCCCAGGAAACTCCTCACACACCCAGCCTCTCATACAAGCTTTTTCCAGCGCTGGCTATTCCCCATGGTCCTGGWGAGGGATGATATTTTACTGTAACCAGCTCTGTCTGCCTGCTGGGCTCAGCAGCTGTATGGGGGAAATGGCCAGCCCTGCCTGGCCTCTCTGCGGGCTCAGACCTCAGCATACCCCAGATCATGGCCTTCTGCTAACCCCGGGGACACAGGGACAGGGCTGGGCAGGGACTGAGGGCTGGTGAAAGGCTGCCAGGCAGAAGGGCCAAGGGGGACAGGGCACCAAAGGCTGTCGTGGGGACAATGGTGGGGGGATGTTTCCACACCCCAGAAAGCACCCTGTTCTGTGCAGTGCCTGCACAGTGGGGCCGTGGGGCCAGATGCAAGGCAGCAGGGCTGGGCCAGTGGAGGGATGAGGCACAGAGAGGAGCCATGATACTCCAGAAGCTCTCAACAGTCATGGAGGGGACTCGCTGCTGGTAGCAAGGTTGGGGGGTTCTTGAGGGCTACAGCCAGCAGCATCGTGTGCCAGGACTCCCAGACCCAGCACAGATGGTCAGTGCCCAGCACTGCAGGTGTTTTCCCCTTCCTGTGTCTCTGTCCTCTCTCAGGAGCACCTCTAGGTGCATCACTGCCTGCCTAGGTGTGGAGAGAAGCTGCTGGAGGTCTTCTCTTCTCATGCCTGCTGCCCCTGGCTCAGCCCTGGTGTCAGCCCACAGGCTCTGCCCTGGGTCATGTTATGTCTCCATACATTCTCATCTGAGAACATCTAGTGACCTGCAGCACATACCTCTGCTTGGAGATGGCCACCATGGCCCACCTGCATAGTCCCAGGAGATCCCAGCAAGGCTGTGCTTGGAGGTGAGGCTGTGATTGTCCTTAGTCAAAGTTGGTGGCATGACCTGGCTGGGGGCCAAGGGGAGGAAAGGACAAGAGACAACAAGGAGTAGATGCAGTAAGGGAAATTTCAAATGAGATGAATGAGAAAATAAAGAAATAACCAAGATAGTTGAGTAGCACTGAGGCAGGGGACAGGAAATCTTAAAAAAAACTCTCCTGGAGAAAGCACCTACCAACCTGATCTAACTGTCAAGTTAGCCCAGCTCAGAGCAAGTCATGGTCCTGGAGATCTCTGGTGGTCCCTCCCAACCCAAATCCTCT
Source organism: Apteryx rowi (assembly GCF_003343035.1). Taxonomy (NCBI): domain Eukaryota; kingdom Metazoa; phylum Chordata; class Aves; order Apterygiformes; family Apterygidae; genus Apteryx; species Apteryx rowi. Next base: position 14,085 of record NW_020448300.1, on the reverse strand, counting down.
AGGAGGAAGGGGCTGGAAGGCAGAGTGAGGGCAGGGGACACTGTTGTGGGGTTGAGGCCTTGCTGGCATTTGTACTGCCTGGTCAAGCCTGT
>NW_020448300.1:8663-13404 GCF_003343035.1 Apteryx rowi | reverse complement strand
GGTTGAGGCCTTGCTGGCATTTGTACTGCCTGGTCAAGCCTGTGCTCAGAGTCACACAGTGAGTGAGTTCATCCTCAGAAGGAGTCTCTGCTCCATGGGCAACAGGAGTCAAACCAGTGCTGGGAGACTGCAGAAACATTCTCAGGAACACATTCTCAGGCATTCAACTCCTTCGACTGCTGAGGTGTCCCCAGACTGGTGCTTTGCATCCAGGGTCTTAAGAACTGAGAAATCTTTAGAGTCAGAGCAGATCAGAGTCCCATCTCCTGGACTCACAGGTTCCAGGGCATCAGCAGGGCTGTACTGGCTGCAGGGAGGCAATCAGTGCCCAGGGCATGAGCAGATCCCCCTCTGCCCACCCCTCTCTCTTCACACCCTTGAATAGAGATTGTGTTTCCCATGTTGGTCCTCCCTGCCAGGCTGTATTCCCAGCTGGAGGGGACGCAGGCTTCACACTGGGGAAATGCAGGAGAGCCCAGTCTCATCTAGAGGAGGAGGGTCCCACCACACCTGCTGGGTGGCCAGGGCTACAAGTTGCAGACCCTACTCTGTTCCCCACACACCTCCTGCCTGTGGCTGCAGGGTGCCCAGCGACAAGGCAGGCATGCCTGGGGGTGTGGTGCCATTGGGGTGGTGGCCTTTGGACCAGCCTCTGTCTGTAAGGGACTCAGGAGATTTTCTGCCTCCATATTAGTGGCAAAAGTTAGTGTCCCAGCTTCTTCTTTGTGGAGAGCTGAGGATTTAATTCTCAGGCGAGGGGAGAAAGGAAACCCTTTTGTCCATGGGATCACCCCAGCAATCCTCTACTGTCTTCTCCATCACTATCATCCCCAGAAGTCCCTTGGCAGGGGCATTTTTTGCTTTCTGACCCTCTATCTGACTCCGCTTTGAGCAACAGGTTGCACTACAGGCCTCCTGTGGTCCCTTCAACCTGAATTATCCTGATCACCTATGATCTCAGGCCCCATTYCAAGCACAGAGCAAATGTCTCTGGGACAGGAGAGCTTTGTGCTTTATGTGACTGTCTGAAAAAAGGCATGTGAGCACCTCCTCCTCCCTGTTGACTGTAAGGGCAGCCTGGGAGGCACTGCCTCAGGCATATCTACATTACAATGGAAATTCTTTGCATCCACCTTTAACCACCTGAAATTCCATTGCCTGGATCCCCTCAGTGGTGAGGGGAGAAATGCAGGCTTTTCTGTGGTGTGATTTCTGTACCTCTGTAGTTTGCACCTCTAAGTAGATAGTGCCACCCTCCCCTTGGTTTCTTGCCTGAAACTCAGGCTGGATGCGGATGTGAACGTGGAGATTGTCTGTCACTGCAGTGCCTGTGAGATGGTGGAGAAGTAAGAGGAATAACAGAGTCACCACCCCGGACTGCAGGAGAGAGGATTTCATCTCATTTGGGATGGAGTTAGGGAACCAAAAGCTCACCTGGAGCTGGAGCTGGATCTGGATCTAGGAAGGGATGGGGAGGGTAACCTGAAGGCCTTCTGTAAGTGCATGGGCAGCACAAAGCAGCCATCCAAAGAAACTGTGTTCTCCCTGCTCAGTGGGGCAGGGCACATAGTGACAAAGAGAGGAGAAAGGCTGAGGAGCTCATTGCCTCTTTTACCTTGTCTTTTCCTTGTCTTGTCTACTGCCAGGCCTCTGAGTCCTCTGGCAGCATCTGTGTGAGCAAAGCCTCACCCATGGTAGAGGACGATGCAGCTGGGAAGGACTTTTGCCCAGTGGGCACACACAAGTCCACAGGACCAGACGGGAAGCACCACAAGGTGCAGGGAGAGGTGTCCGGAGTCATTGCAATGCTGCTGTTGATCATCTTCGAAAGGTCATGGTAATCAGGGAGGTTCCTGATGACTGGGAAAAGGCAGACATCTCAGCCATTTTGCAGAAGGGCAAGAGGGAGGGTATGGGCAACGACAGGCTGGTCATCTTCATCTCAGTCCCTGGGAAGGTGATGGAGCAAATCCTCCTGGAAACCATCTCCAAGCATAGGAAGGAGAAGGCCTGGAAGAGGCAGCATGCNGGATCTGGATCTAGGAAGGGATGGGGAGGGTAACCTGAAGGCCTTCTGTAAGTGCATGGGCAGCACAAAGCAGCCATCCAAAGAAACTGTGTTCTCCCTGCTCAGTGGGGCAGGGGACGTAGTGACAAAGAGAGGGGAAAGGCTGAGGAGCTCATTGCCTCTTTTCCCTTGTCTTTTCCTGGTCTTGTCTACTGCCAGGCCTCTGAGTCCTCTGGCAGCACCTGTGTGAGCAAAGCCTCACCCATGGTAGAGGACGATGCAGCTGGGAAGGACTTTTGCCCAGTGGGCACACACAAGTCCACAGGACCAGAAGGGAAGCACCACAAGGTGCAGGGAGAGGTGTCCGGAGTCATTGCAATGCTGCTGTTGATCATCTTCTAAAGGTCATGGTAATCAGGGAGGTTCCTGATGACTGGGAAAAGGCAGACATCTCAGCCATTTTGCAGAAGGGCAAGAGGGAGGGTCTGGACAACGACAGGCTGGTCCTCTTCATCTCAGTCCCTGGGAAGGTGATGCAGCAAATCCTTCTGGAAACCATCTCCAAGCATAGGAAGGAGAAGGCCTGGAAGAGGCAGCATGGGATGACCAAGGGGAAATGGAAACCATGCCTGACCAACCTGATTGCCTTCTGCCATCAGATGAATGGCTTTGTGCACAAGGGGGATTTTGCAGGGATTTTGTGAACCTTCACTTTAGCAAGGCCTTTGGCACAGTTCCCCAGAGTCTCCTTAGAGGCAAATTGTTGAGCTCTGCCCTGGATCAATGGACCATAAGGCAGGTGGAAGATTGGCTGGGCCATCAGGCTGAAACACTGTGATCAGTGGTACAAGTTCCAAGTGGCAGGTGGTTACTAGCGGCATCCCTCAGTGATCAGCATGTGGGGCAGGACTGTTTAACATATTGATGAATGACCTGCACAGTGGACGGAGTGCACTCTCAGCACCCTTGTGGACAATGCATAAGTGGGGGGAGGCCCTGGGCAACCTCATCTAGTTCCTTCTGCATTGACCAGTGCGGCTGGGACTAGATGACGTCCACAGGTCTCCCCCACCCTAAGTGCTGTGATTCAGTGAACCTTTCCCTGGAGGGCTCTGTAAAGAGAGAAGAGGCCGAGGAAGAAGAAAGGACATAGAGGCAGAAGAAGAGAGCTGAAACATGACAGTTTAAATAAAGCAGCTCCTGAGAACAAGGTTTCTCCATTCCGAGTGTTGGTAGCAATTATAATTTGATGAATAATGTGTGTGTGTATATATATATATATATATATATGTACATATATTTTTTTTGTCTGGATTCACTTGACCAAAGAAAGAGGCTATTGCTGCCCGAGATACCTTGGGGTAGCTGTGTTGCCATGTGGTGCTGGAAATTTTGAAGGTGGCTCCTGCGGGACCTTAGCTGGTTATTAGAAAATGTATCTCAAAACCACTCAGTTGACACAGCTTAGTTCTCTCTTTGGACGAGAAAGGGAAGTGCAGAGAACTGGATTTGACACAGACATCTGCACTGGTGGGGTCTGGCCTGGGGTGAGATCAGCCTCCTCCTTGTTGTCAATGAGCTCCCTTCCTGTCCCGTTCTCTGTGTCCTGCCTAGTTAAGACGGGGGAATCAGGGCTGCCAGAGGGACATTTACACCTCTCCTAGATAACCATCCTCTGATGAAACAAGTGACAATGTTGTAACTGGTTTCTCTGTATTGTTTCGAGAGGGACCATCAGTGATTATTTTAGTTTATTGCAGTGAACATTTCCCAGGAGGAGGGAGCACAAGGGACAGAGAAAGTCATGNAGTCTCCTTATAGGCAAATTGTTGAGCTCTGCCCTGGATCAATGGACCATAAGGCAGGTGGAAGATTGGAGAGACCATCAGGATGAAACACTGTCATCAGTGGTACAAGTTCCAAGTGGCAGCCGGTTACTAGCGGCATCCCTCAGTGATCAGCATGTGGGGCAGGACTGTTTAACACCTTTATGAATGGCCTGCACAGTGGATGGAGCGCACTCTCAGCACCCTTGTGGACAATGCATAAGTGGGGGGAGCCCATAGGCAACCTCATCTAGTTCCCTCTGCATTGACCAGGGCGGCTGGGACTAGCTGATGTCCAGAGGTCTCCCCCACCCTAAGTGCTGTGATTCAGTGAATCTTTCCCTGGAGGGCTCTGTAAAGAGAGAAGAGGCCAAGGAAGAAGAAGGGCCAGAGAGGCAGAAGAAGAGAGCTGAAACGTGACAGTTTAAATAAAGCAGCTCCTGAGAACAAGGTTTCTCCATTCCGAGTGTTGGTAGCAATTATAATTTGATGAATAATGTGTGTGTATATATATATATATATATATACATATATATTTTTTTGTCTGGATTCACTTGACCAAAGAAAGAGGCTATTGCTGCCCGAGATACCTTGGGGTAGCTGTGTTGCCGTGTGGTGCTGGAAATTTTGAAGGTGGCTCCTGCGGGACCTTAGCTGGTTATTAGAAAATGTATCTCAAAACCACTCAGTTGAGACAGCTTAGTTCTCTCTTTGGACGAGAAAGGGAAGTGCAGAGAACTGGATTTGACACAGACATCTGCACTGTTGGGGTCTGGCCTGGGGTGAGATCAGCCGCCTCCTTGTTGTCAATGAGCTCCCTTCCTGCCCCGTTCTCTGTGTCCTGCCTAGTTAAGACGGGGGAATCAGGGCTGCCAGAGAGGGACATTTACACCTCTCCTAGATAACC
>NW_020448300.1:6709-7621 GCF_003343035.1 Apteryx rowi | reverse complement strand
GGGTCTTCCAAACCTATTTCATTCCATGACTGATAGGTTTTTTAAGGATCGCTCTCCTTTAAAGAGGAGGGGGAGATGCTTCGAGCAGGCATTCCCTGCCACACTGTCACAGGGACAGGGCATGCTGCTACTTTCTCCCATGGATGCTGCAGGGCTGTGAAGTTGGGATATGCACCCAGGTCTGCGCAGGGCTGTGATTCAGAGCAGTGTCCCTGCACTGCAGAGGAAGGTGCAAAAAAGGCTACTGAAAGGGAAGGAGCTTTCCCTCCAGGGCTTTCAGTTTCCTCATGTTAGCATGAAGAAAAAAGGAAAGAGTTTTGTGGTTTGGCAAGGAACTGGGACTCACTGACCTTCCCTCTCAGAGATCAGTAGGTCTGTGAGAAAGCTCAGCAAACCCTTCCAACCCCACCTCCACCTACAGCAGCACCAGCAGCACCTTCATGGTCTTATCAGGGCTAATGTGACCTGCTCCTTTGGGCTCGTGAGCACAGAGATGCCCCTGGACACTGCGCTGATCGGGGAGGTTTCTGTAGGGCAGAACTGTGCACACAGAGGTGGGACACGGTCTGTGAGTATGGACAGGGAAAAGATGTTGGGAGATAGAAAGCTCCAGGCAACAGGAACAGCCCCAGGCAGTAGAGATGGGCAGGGAGTGAGAGGGAAGTACCAACAGAATCGTCATGGGAGGATGGATTTGGGCAAGTCATGGTCAGTGGTCAGTCCCTCCAATGCAGACACCTTCCTCTGAGCAAGCTCCCTGCATCTCCTCTCCCCTCCAGCAGAGCCTCTGCCCTGACAGCCATGGGGTCCAGGGCATGAGCTGCCTTCTCTACAGCCAGCCCTCCGGCAAGAGGAGAGGTGCCCGACAAAGGGACTGAGAGTGACTGCCCTGCGTTGTCACTGCCTGTGAGG
>NW_020448300.1:0-1544 GCF_003343035.1 Apteryx rowi | reverse complement strand
CAGGGAAGGCAGCCTCAAGAGCGGTTCATGTCACCAGCAATGAAAAGTCATAGCTGCATCTAATGGCACAGCTGACCCCATCCTGAGCCATTGGAAATGCCTTGTGATTGCTCTGAGCATCTTCCACAGCCACAGACCCCTGGGGAGGGGGTTGTCAGGTGCAGTGATGCTGCACCAGCCAGGTCTACCCTGACCAGCACAGCCAGTGTGGAGTCACCCCGGGGTCCCACAGCTCGCTCGTCCTGCAGAGCAGCACCACAAGCCTGGGGAGCACAGCGGAGGGGATGCAGGAGTGGCTGGGCAGGCCAGCATGGACACACTGACCTGGGGAAAGCTCTCTGGAGAACAGGGATGTCTCTTGAGAAGAATAAAGGAACAACTGTGTGCTTGCAGGGAGGAATAAATGAAAATCTGTTTCTATCTGTGTCAACTCAGGGCAGGCTGCTCTGTCACTGGACGCTTTCACTAACCAAATCCGTTCATTCTATCATATGTCATCGTTCCTTCCCTTTCCTCTAAGCGTTTTCCAGTTTCCAACAGATGTTGAGTAACCTTGGTGTTCTGTTTGAGAAAGCTGTCAAGTTGATGCAAGGTTACTCCAAGTGATACTGATGTATTAAATGGTGCAAAAAAAGACATTGTTTGTTCAGTCATATGAGAAGTTAACCAGAAGTCTGTGTGGTGATTTGGTCAAAACCATAGGTCACATTACAATGGCTTTTGTTGCCTTCCATTTCTGGAGTACCCATCTCACCCTATTGTCAGAACCATGTGCAGCTTCCCATCCAGTGTGTTATTACGTAGAGCTACATTTAGACTAACTTTAGCTCTTAGGGTTAGTGCAACATGATTGCCTACAATCAGTCCTTAACCTTGTGCTATTACAGATGGTGTTTCTCTTGTAACTACAGTTTTGAAGATGGGTTGTGACTGATCTCCAATACCCGAGTTGTCCCATGGACAACGTGAAAAGGCAGAATGTGTTAGAGACACATTTCAGGTGTTTTTTTCCCATTTATCAGTGTTCCCACAGTTAGCAGGTAACACCCCATCTCCCTGCAAGAGAAGACACCCAGGTCTTGGACATAACCCAGGCCTTGCTTACAGTTAACTTACTCTCTTCAGTGTCGACAGCATCCCATGCTCCTTTTCCATGGTGCAAGAGCAGAGTCACCCAGACTGATCCCCAAGCTGGATGTGTAACCACAACTCCACCTCCAGGACTTTGATAGAGTTTTATTTCTGTTTTAACAGGAATTCATGCAGCTACTGACACAAACCCCTTATCTATGGGACTTCCCATGGCAGTTTGTCGCTTATTTAGCCGCCTTACAACTTCCCACAAATGGGATCCCCATTTAGAAGTATTCTATGAGAGAAGAGTCACTCTTGTGCAGCTGTTGTTTCTGTCGGCCACTCCATCTTTCTACTACCCCATTACTTGGAGGTTGATACCACAGGCGAAAAGTCTACTGACCTCTGTTTGAAGACCAGCACACCACGTCTGCAGTTCTTTATTCTTAAAATGTGATCCATTATTAGAC
>NW_020448299.1:0-11170 GCF_003343035.1 Apteryx rowi | reverse complement strand
CCTGGATGCAATCCTGTGCAATGTGCTCTAGGTGACCCTGCTTGAGCAGGGGGGTTGGACTAGATGATCTCCAGAGGTCCCTTCCAACCTCAGCGATTCTGTGATTCTGTGATTATAAACATCACAGGTACTGCTACTACATTAACACCTAGCCAGAAGTCAACATGAGACACAGCAGGCTCTTAAAACTTTCTGGTACAGTGCTCACTCCGCCTCAAAACAAGTTATTTTGGCACCATGCTGATAATGGGAGGGAAGAGACAGTAGAATAAGAAAGTTATTGAAGAAGGCCAAATAAATGTTTCGTGTGGACAGCCTTCAGCTCTGAAAAGCTGTGCATATCACCTGAGAGAGAAATAGCAGATCTTGCATGGAAAGGGACAGGAAATCCCAGCACTGGGAAGATGCTGACCAAGTGAGTTTCTACCACAGCAGCACAGCTTCCTTTTGCTAGTGAAAGATTTACAAATTCTAGTTTCTCAGACATTTTCATTTACCTTTAAAGTCATTGTGAAAAAAAATCTGGAAAAAATATCTATTCTTACTAATCGCAACAAGAGGTTAACAAAACCATAAAGGCTTAGTCACGTTCAAATTGAGTAATTCCCTAACAGCTATTTTTTCCAATTATTCTCGTGAAATACATTAGTAGGTTAACATCTCCTACCAGAGATGTTCATTTCATCAAGAACAGTAAATGAGCAGACTAATTCATACACTTACTTCACAGTACAAAAGAAAGGATTCTCAAGAACTTTTTTTTTTTTTTTAAACTTGTTTCACTTGTCATTAATTTGGCAAATGTACGGAGATTAAAAAAAGGAACCTCCGATAGTATCTGGCGAAAGTGAATGGAACAGTTCTATCTCCTAGTGTAGGCAATAGTTAATATTCTGACTCTGATTGTGTCTTGCATTGGGGGAAGCAAGAAGAACTCGGAAAAATGTTGTGGTTACTGGGAAAGCAGACAATTTATGAACTCCAAAGGTGAATATCACATCCACAAAATATTCACAATTTATTCTCAATCAATATCAAAAGTACCTGGGAGACAGGCTACAGAATACTTAGCTTTAGATAATCATAGCTTTATATAAAATAAGCACAGTTTTACACAAAAACTGATATTGGAATCGTATGGAATATACTCAGAAGTAGAGCAATTGATAAACATGACCAAAATTTACAGGGTTTATTAAATCTTCAACTTGCTTTTTTTCTTGCTTTTTTTCTTTTCTTTAATACTATGGTTCATGCACTCCTGGGGCGAGCTCTGATTTATTTATGATTGTATTTTTATTATCTACCTCAATAATGATTTTAGTAACCCAGTAAATAATCTGCTCCCTGTTTGGAAAAAAAAAAAAAGGCAAACCATATACACATATGCTAAGTTTAAATATAAACCTTTTTTTGAACAAGTCTTCTGAATTATTTTTTGGGGAGACCTATTTCAAGCCCCGACACACAGGGTAGGCCAGTCCAGTTTAACTCAGAAGAAAAGACAAATAACAACACAAACATCTGAAGGCTGAACCTTTAACTCAGCTGTTGCTTTAAGACTTTTGTTCAAAATTCGTCTCTTAACTATATCCCAACTCCCAATTATTTTGCATTCTATATAAGTTAAGAAAGCAGTGCAGGGAGGACCAAAGAAAAAGGAAAGATGTTCCATAAAATATGTATCCTTGTGTTCAGTTTTTTACCAGAGCAGACAGCAAAGTCACTGTGGGATAATACTGAAAGTTGGAGAAGAATTTGGCCATGTAATTTTTACAGCATATTGAAGAATTTCTATCAAAACTTCTAAATCAATAAACAAACCATGACAAGAAAATACTGAAGAAAAAAAAAATCAGAAATCACAGAGGTAGGTACAAACCAAAAAATATTAATGGAAAAAGCATGCTAGATAGATGCATTTTTTCAATCCTTAAAAATTAATAGAATAGATTGAAACATATCGTTTGATGTACCTGGAGAACACAAGTTGCATTGACGGTTAAGTGAAAGGCCCTTTGGGAAACAAATCTACCCTAATTTAAAACAAAAACAAAACAAAAAAAACTTTAAAAAGACTTTAATATTTTGGTCAGTAATATAAATCTTGTTCATAAACGCTAAACCGTAGGCCAAGAAGACATGCTGAAGTGATTCTGAAATAAAGAAGCTGTGCCTGTGCTGGAAGAAGTGATTTGCAGCTATCATGAAGCTAAACTGTTTTGTTGTATGATTTGTCCATAGAGGCCATAATTTTCAAGTTTGGAAGTCAAAATTTTAAGTATTTACGTGCTCTGTTTAGGGGTATAAATATATGGTCTGATAAAATAAAAAGAGAAAACTCACTTGAAGTATTAATTTTTGTGTTTTCCATTTTCTCTCTGCAACCACAATGTTTATAAGCCAACTTTTCTTTTTAAAATGAAAGCTGAGATTATTAACCATGCATCCTAGGGATTTGGGATTTTAGAAAAACCCTACCCCCGAGCTTTGCYAGATTTGTGACAAAAATATGAGACTAGGCTGAAAGGTATATATTTAAAGCTAGCATACAGGTTTAAACAGGTCATTCCTGGATCCTGGTCTGGGAAGTCTTTATCATAACCTTCTGCAGTACAACTAAATTAACAAGTTACAGGTTTTGAACCAAACAATTTTACAGATAGAATGCTATATATGATACTTGTCCACTCTGCTAAGAATATGTAAAAATAAAATATCTTTATAAAATATTGCTAGGAAAAAAAAGACATGTTCTGTATAGTGAAATAAGGGAAGGACTCATTTCATAGATCCAATCGTTTAATATCTGTTGATTTATTAGGTGTTTGAATGTTAGCTATTTTGCCTGGGTATAAGTTTCCTGTCATAATAAAATATTGGCAAACTATGGTCAGAAAACTGAAAATCTGGAGACAGCCATAGGAACTTTATAAAGAAGAATTCCGGGTGATTCACAAAGGTGATGAATGCCCATTTAAATAAAAGGGCCACACAGAAAATAGAGAAAACAATGCCACTCTCCTCTCAAATATTTGCAACAGTAAGAAACAACATATGCTGATAGCAAATTGATGTTGTCGGATTATTGCTTCAGATTTAAGTCAAATATGTTAACTTACAAGGCACATCACAGGGGGATCTTAACTTGCATTAAAACATTTGTTAACTAAAATATTCTTCCCCATAAACTTTTTACAGACTAGAAAACACGTTTGCCTAAACCAAGCCTTCCTAAACAGGAAATCCTTCTTTAAAATAGCTGATGAGGGCACTGAAGGATAAAATAGCATATTTTTCCATCACCACTTGAGGAAGTCTGTAACTGTTTTGTCAGTGAGGTGAACTCAAAAGATACTGTAATATATCTCTAAATGGCAGTCAATCAAAAGTGCCATCAAATCTGACATGACCTTTCTGCTAAGACATAGAATTAGAGCCATGCTGCAATTCTTAAAATTGATTAAACCTGTTCATGAAAATGTAAATATTCACATACTAAGAAAAGAATACTTTATAATACAACAAAGAACAAAATGTAGGATAAGTAAAAAGGATCATTAGAAATGAAATTATGAAGCATGTTTCACTGTGCTTATAACTGGATATTACACAGCTATAATTACTAAGAAATATCTATAGAGGGACAGATTGGCAGAAACTGGTGACTGTCACTAGCGGCAACTCAAAGGTAATATTAATGAGGTTGTTATTCTCAAACTTTGAAAGCCATATAAGCAGCAGCAAGTCTGGAAGTGTTTATGAGTCCATCTTATCAGCCAGGATCAGATTATCCATACCTACAGATATGCACCTGCCCCACAGACCAACCACTTAGTAAAAACAAAGATCATGGAAACATAAAATTGTTTAAAAATATACCCGATAAAACATGGAGAGTTTTTAGAAAGACTACATTTACTACTTCCTTTTATAACTGGGACCAGAGTTCAGCCCAGGTAGATGATTTCTGTATAGTTATCTTTGACTCTGCACAAGTTGCCTGACATGAGCTGCCCGTTCAAAAGGCGGACGCTTGCTGTGGGGAAAGCAGGCTCTGCTAGCTAGCCAGCAGCCAGCATGGCTCATACGCTGGAAACCAGAAACCAGTTTAACCACACTGATGTCATAAGGTATCTGGAGAGTTGTCTCACAAATGGATGAGATAGGAAGCTTTCTTTTAGAGGATGCCAGGCTGTTATAAATAAAATGCCACAGAAAATTAAATGGTAGGCTTTCTATCATTATTCAGATGGATTAAATGCTTTCAGGCTATGACCGATAGCTTCAAACTGCCCATTTCTGATGACAAAAGCAGACCTTGGGCCCTGAGAATGAAAAGAACTATTTCGGTTACCTAAACCAAGGAAGCCCTCGCTTTTAGATTGCACATTTTAGACCCTGGGCTTCTGCACAGCCCAGTACAGCCTAGCATCTGTTGCAATTCACAGCTAAGCACCAAAATTCCACCTAAATCCCCGCTAAGCCTAGTCTAAAGCTATAATAAACTCAGGTAACATAGAGCTCAAGTCCAATCATGGATGAAGGAATTTGTAGCAAAAGCCATATTATAATAACAATTAAAGCTGTCACCTCAAAACTAAGAATTTGYTTTCAATATGAGGGAAGCTCAAACTGTCCATTTCCAGCCACAGAGAAGACCCCTAATGTGCAAAAGGAATAGGTCACTCTCCAACTTCCTGCCAAAAAGAGAATAAGCTAGGAAGAGCCTTTTCTTGGAAGGAGAAAGCTCACCGATGAGCAGAAGGTTCTGTACTACCATTCTCTACTGTGCTAATGGAGCAATATTCTGTAATACAGGTCTGCCCTGTATCCCACCAATGTCCTCGTTCTCACTGAAGGACCCTCTGGACGCTCGCTGGAGCCCCGCAGTCCCCCTGCCAGGGCCAGCCATCAACTTCTGTAACACATTTTGCAAAGAAACTCCTATGGACAGGCTCTTGGGCCTAGAAACAGGCCTATAAACACAAGGCAGGTAAGAGTATTTCTTAATATTAGGGTTTTAATGCTTTTTAAAAAAGTGTTTCTGAAATACAATGAGTGTTTATAGGAAAGTTCAATGTGACAGGCCTAAAATTAATGTGTCTCAGACCATTCATCCTGTGCAGTGCTGCAGTTCATTCTGACGACATATGCTCCATTCTTTAGTGTGATGAACAATACATCTGGCAAGGCAAAAAGCCCATTTTAAAGGTCTCATCTTCACTCATGAATGTGGATTAAGGGCCTCCTAACATTTTATCAAGGTGAAGGACAACAGTATTATTCTACACTGTATTTCTGGCAAAGCTGCCTTGCAGGCGACAAGCATGGAGTGTAATTCACTGCAGGCACAACTGGTTGCCTCTCCAAGTACATTTTCACAAATATTGAAGATGCCAAATGAAAAGCTGTGCTCAGTTTTTGTAAGCTAGTGGTTCAGTTTCCCAGGGAAACGTATGTACTCTTTGCAAGATATTGATTTGCTTACTGCAAGTCAGCATTATTTAACAACAACATTTTCAAAAAATATCTTTGATCATCTTTGAGCATGGAGAGAAATGTGCATACATAATACAAGCCTTCCTGGTTTATACTACCTAACAAACGGGGCCAGGCAAGTTCTGATGGATATGTCAAAGTCTTGATTAAATGGAAAAGTTCCTTCATTACTGCTTTTAAAAAAGATGTATGAGCAACAGGAAGGTCACATTGTTTTCCTAATACCTCTCTTTCTGTTCTCTACCACAGATCAACAGCTTCTCTTCAAAATTTGCCTTAAACCATATACTTTTTACCTTTACATAGAGCATCTTTATCTATAAAGCGCTTTGTAGTAATAACATCATAATGACTATACAGTAAAGTTTGAATGTGCAATATAAATTATTTTCTGTTAATCTTCCACCAAAAAAGTAATCATCTTACTGATTTTATGGTGAAAATAAAACAGTGTAAGGGCAGAGATTTGCTTTATTTTAAGTTTACAACTTTCAAATAACATTGACTCTTCTGGAATGTGCCAGATTTCAACACTAAAAAAAGTGTTGTCTCTGATTTCTAGAAAATCAATGCAGCAACAGAACAAATGCCTCTTCTCTCCTTTTCATTGTGCCAAAATGTGGATGAGAATGGAGCAGACTGATGGTAATTCAGCTCCTTGGAAAAAAGCTTGCCCATTCTTCAGAGGCTGCTAATACCACAGTCACTGTATTCGACAACCTGCCACCTCCCTGCAAAACCAGCACCAAGAGGCCACCATCTCCCATTAGCTCACCTCTCCTGAGAAGCTGCTGCAGTAGGAACGGTAGCCACGTGAGCACTAGCCTTCACACGAGCGCCTGCAGACCTGGCCTATAGGCACTGTGCTGGTACCTCAGAGCCACAGGTGATTTCTGTCTGGCCGTTCTTTTCTCCTTCTATACAGGACTTGGAAACAGAAGAGGAATCTGATCTTGTGTTCCTCTTTAAAAAAGTATTGTGTCATTCTTACACGGGCCAAAAATCCCCCCAAAAAACAAAATCCACGACCTTCACAAAACAAAATCCACTATTAGCCTGATTAAATATTACATAGAAGCTTCAATACAGTAAAAATAATTAGAAAAGCATGTAACTTCCTGGCAGAAAACTGGGTAAACCTAAAATAAATGAGAATAACTACTTTTAATTTCAACATCAGAATTTACTGTGTACATTTGCGCAGTTGTAAAGAAATATCAAAGTTTTGGATACGTGCTGGATGCTTATTGGAATTAYGCAGTATCATAAAAGCTATTGCTAGCCCTCATGCATACTGCATTCTTCCAGGCTCTTTCACAGTAGAGTCTTTCCAAAATCCCCCATGTCCCATTCTTCTCACCGTATGGCAGGACCAGTGACTTGCTAGAGATCTCACAGACTTTAGCAGATGCCTGGGTTGATCCCTTGTGTCCTGTATTCCAAGTAGCAGGCAGACCCCAAAGCCTCTTCATGTCCTTTCTCCAGTGAACATTAGTTTGGGGGACAGTGTTTATACATTCTTCTCTCCTATTCTCAACATCAGTCTTACACAACTTGCAGCAAAACATACCCCTGAGACTTAGCTGTTGCTAAGGGAGCCACAGGACCATAAAATAATACCCCCATGACCTAACTTTTCAGAGCTACAAGGCACCTGTCAGTCCCTTTGGGCTAATGTGAATTTGTGCTAACACTCACAAACATGTTGGGATGGGATGTACAAGAATATTGCTCTGTTTTTTTCAGTGAAAATTACTTTATGATTTCTGATGATCATTTTCACCCTAAACTCAGGCTTTACGAATTGAAAAAACAGAATTAAAACAGATGATTTCAAGCATTCTCTGCAGCTGTGTTACAGGTCCTCAGGGACAGAGCCACACAAAAAGAGGTTGGCCAATATTTTCTTACCCTAAAGACTATTATTTCTTTATTCTATATGACTAACTTAATGGACCTAAAAACATGTATGGATATCTTTATGAGGGCAGGAAGATTTTTTCTGTCTCAGTTTTCTCTGACTTTCACAAACATCTTAGATTTATGAGACTTTTGTAAATTTGACCGCTCAAGTATGAATTTAGGCTGCTAAACATATGGACTTTAATTAACTCTGATGAACTTGTATGTGATTTTATAAACACACACGAATATGGATGTATGTGTAGGGGGTGTTCATAAGTTGGGAGAAGCTACACAGAGTCATGAACAGAGTAAATATTTTATGTTCTGCATCAAATATTTTCTGTAATTTTTTTTAGACGAATGTAGCTAGACTATAAAAACTACCATAACACTGTGAAGAATAACTATCCTCTCTTCAGCAATTACACATGCCTCCATAGCAAGACATAAAATCTCATTAGTGTTCATAACTACAATGGTATGCCATGGACAAAAATTTTTATCTAATGACATTTTATACCTTGAAGAATTAGGATCCAGGCCCCCCCCTTCTTTTTTTCCTACTGCACAAAGCTGCAGTTACTACTCCTAGTAGCCAACAAGGCACTTTGTCAATATAATATTCAACAATGGAGAGTTCAACAGATCAGTTGCAACTTAACAGGGAAATACTGCTTCTTCTCTATGTTGCCTCTTAATTTCATTGAGTGTCCTCTTACAAGAGGCATGCAGGAGTATCTAATTGGCTTTCTAACACATCTGTTATAATACAGGTCTTTTTACTTCTTTCTAGATGCACAATTCTATCTGTGAGACTCCGTATTGTTAATACCTCTACACTCTTTCATACGCACACCCTATTATTTTTATTATCTGTTTTGTCCTACTTTTTTAGGACATGGAGGATTCACACTTCAGGTGACTTGATTTTAATCTCCTTAAATTGGCTATCAAATCTTAAACTAGCCTTTAAAACCCCCCTCAGCGGTAGAGGTAAAGACAAGTGAGGGCCAGTCATTCTCTAGGAATGCCAAAGATTGTTGTTAAAATAAATAGAATTAACTGCTTTCTGTCTCCTCACTGATTTTGGAAAGAACTTAAATGAGTCTTCGATCAGACACTTAGCTATTAAGTGGCTAAAACAGGATCTCTCTCCCCTCCAACCTGTGACTAGAAAACAGTGAAATACTACCGGTAATACTTCAGTATTAGGATGTACCAAACATAGAAGGACATTTGTTTTTAGAATACTCTTTTTCCCCTCATAATGGCACAATATCATGATCTTCTCTCTTAAATGGCTGAAGTTAAAGTGTGAACTTTCCTTTCTAGTGGCTATCTGAATGCATTTTCACCTGGTTTTAGCCCAGAGAATCAGCAGGAGCCAAGTGAAGGCAAAGTATGAAGAACAGTGCAGTCAATAGGAAAAACTCTTGTTGACTAGAGCACTAGAGGACAGAAACTAGATCTCACTTACCCAGTTGGAAATTAACAGCAAAGGCTAGAATTTTGAGTGCACCTAAGTAGGAATATTGAAATGCACTTGCAAAGAAAACTGAGTAAAACCGATGCATTAGGAACTTCGAGAAAGGCATTAGCTCGTGTAAGACTACTGTGGGTACTGGTGAGGATGATTATTTTTGCACCTTATGGACATTTCAGGAAGTTTAGCTGTCCAAATCCCCATTCTAAAGCAGTGTGATCCTTGGTCTTCAATAGAAAAGTCCAATGCAATGCAAACACTTTCTTTGTATACTTTGTCCAATATTGTATAGACTTGCTCCACTTAAAATACCAATCTCCTTTTTCTTTACAGCCATCCTTCAAGAGGATTCAGTCTGGATGGATGATTTCTTCTCCTCTACCAACTCTTACTGTTCAGGAAGTGGACTCTACATCACCCTCTTTTGCTTTTAGTATCTTAGCACTGTCTCAAGGTTGCCTCCCCAGCTTACAAAGCTGTCTCATTAACTACAGAACAGCAATGCTTTATTTATCTACTTTTAAATATTAAAATGTTTCTCTTCTTACATGAAGTGCAATGCACCTGAAGGATAAGCAGCACTGATTCTAGTTCTCTCTCTTCATCTGAATTTGCTGTAAACTCTTAGGAATAACGAGCACTTCAGAACCAGCTGCTGTCAGATAAACTAGATGAATGTCTATCTTGCCCCTTGCTGGTAACTGTTTTTCACAGTGTGAAGTGCTCTTTAACCAGACTTAGTTTTTCTCTGCACTTTCAGAAACTTTTAATTCCAGAGGGCTTTTGATTTGCATGAAACTGCTATATAACATTTTATTCCAGGTCTCTCATGCTTCTCAGAAGTAACTCAGAGCCTGAATTCAGAGCAAGGAGGTCTCTTTAATTCAAGCTCCGAATTTGACTGAAAATGAAGCTTCAGGCAGCGCATCCAGTTCCAACCAAATGTGAAGTATGTATGATTATTTCATTTGTAATGTGCTTTTAAAATCAGCTATCAAGAACTGGGGGCAGGGAGAGGGGAGCTGTTTAGATTTGACATATACAATAGAAAAACCTTTTCTAAAGGCTCTGTTGTACAAATACATACATAAATGAGATCTCTCAGAGCTTTGAGCAATTCTTCCCTTAAATACCTCTCCTATAGAGTCTTCACCCCTACTTTATTTTCCCTATGTTCCTTACAACTTGTAGTCTTTTTCTCTTTATGGTTCTTGGCATTCTTCAGAGAAAGGGTCTACAGAATTACACTCTTCATCTGACCCCTCTCCTTCTTCTGAAGTTTCAAGTGACCTAAAACTACTTGGACTTTCTTCTCAGAAAGTTTTTTTGTTTCTGATTACAGTTGCAAAACTGAATTCAAATGCTACCTCTCCCCCACCTCTACATCTTTTTCAGGTGTTTTCCTACATCAGAATTAGTCATACACAAATGTCACTTTTTTTCTTGCGCATATTACCAAGATAGACATTTGTTCCACTACTTGGATCTTCAGCTTTGCCCATCTTTTTACTTATTTGTATAGCAAAATTAGAGTACTAGGTGGCAACTTTCAAGTAGCAAACTTAGCAACAGATTTACAGGAGAAGAACAGTCATTTAAGTGTTTTGAAAACATTTAAATTATCTATATTAATTTAATACAAAATGAGATGTGTTTCCAAGTCAGAACTCTTGTCTTCTTGAAAATTTTCCTATCCATAAGCAAGAGCTAGGAATCTAGCTAGGAAAAAAAGTAGCTGTGCAGCGAACAGAGGCAGCAAACAGAGGCAGCAGTTTGCACAGCAGTGTTTGGGCTCTGACTAGAACCTGAGGATCTTGCTGGAAGTTGTGGGCTTTCTGAGGACACCCAAGGAACTAGATGATTGCTGTGAACAGAAAAGGGGAAGCTAGGCAAGGACAACTGCAGGAGGCCTTGACTTCTCCAGAAAAGCTCCTGGGAAAAGCTCTAGCTAGGAGTGGCTGCTGCTAACGAGCTCTCTGGGTTGCCCCTGGCCAGAGGGAGTTGGGACCTTTGATCCCGGTGGCCCTTGATTAGGGTGGGTCAAGCACCCTGTGAGTCAGTGCTAGGGAGAGGCCTATATAAGAGCCAGGCCTAGAGCGCAGTGAACAGAGCGCAGCTAACAGAGGCAGCAGTTTGCGCAGCAGGTACCTTYGTTTCTGTTCCCTGTGGTGTACGCTTCCTCAAGTATGGTTGTGACATGCCGCACAGCGCGTTCCCCAGTGGCTGTTGGAGTTGCTGTGTCAGAGGCTGGGACCCAGACCGACCCTCTGACAGCAGATG
>NW_020448298.1:6486-11067 GCF_003343035.1 Apteryx rowi | reverse complement strand
ACTTGTTTACCACTACTTGCCTTCCCCTTCTGTAATGGTCTAGGAATGCTCAAGGACAGTTCACATAGCCGCGGGATCCTCCCTCCATTGTGAAGACAGGATTGCTCACTTCTAAGAGATCATGCCCCTTTTCACTTAACCATTCTTCCACCATTCCCCCTTCTTGTTTTTGAGCAATCCAGGCTTGGTTCACTACTTTTAGCAGAGCTTTCTTAATACAGCTTAATACTACACATAAACACAAACCTATAACTGCAAGGATCATTAAGATGTGTGAGCCTTCAGTAAGCAACCCTATTAGCCACTGTGGTAGATTTCCAAACAGGTTAGTTAGCCATTCGTCTAACAGCCTATGGTTCTGACGGATTTTGCTTGCGTGCTTCGTCAACCATTGCAATTGTTTGTAAATGGATTTACCATGATCAGACAAGTTCATGGAACACATACCTTCAAAATCCTCACAACCATGGCCTTGCGCTAATAGCAAAAAATCAATTGCATCCCTATTTTGTAGAATGGCATGGCGCAGACTACTTTGGTCCTCTTGTTGCCCGTAAAGAAACACATAACTATGTAAGCAGTTATATGCGGTGCTTTATTCAGGGCCCGGGGTCTCAGGGACTCATGTCCAAAGCTGAGAATCCCAAATCCCCGCCTATCTTGGTTAATATTTATAGTGTTTGGTTATATAACACTATTTTAATACAATCAACATAGTTGCTAAGTTAGATATTTGATTTATAGTGTTTGGTTATATAACATAATCAACAGAATTGCTAAGTTACACGATTGTTTCCCATCTACAGTTTCTTCAGTTACTGTTGCCAAGATTTGCTTAACATTTACCTAGTTCATCAGACCGTACAGTTACCCAACACCTGTGATTATACTTTCATGCAAGAATCCCAAGTATAGCCTATTTTAATCAATATAATGTAACACTCTAATAGGCTCTCTATTACCTTAGTGGTGATGTTAGCTTGCTTCTCTGCCCAACAAGCCAATAGTCCTATTTGGTTTAAGGCATTGCCTGCTGTTGCCCCAGGCACGAAGAAAGACAAAAACACTCTTTCAGTAGGACTGAGTGGGGTAACCTTATCATCACAATCTGGTGAAAGCCCTACGGCTGCCCATTTACTACGGGTGGTGGCCCCCTTCCCTGTTATATTTCTCCACCAATTTTTATCTGGCGCCAGCAGTGTCAATTTGCCAAGATAACATGGACCACCCATTATGTTTTTTGGAATTCCCTGCCAGGCCCTGTCACCACATATCAAAAAGACGTCTGGCGGCAAGGCTTTTGGGGTACCATTGTTCCACACGTGGGGCCCCGTTCCATTCTCCCAGGTAACCCACATATTTTGTCTGGGCTCAATCTTGTGGAGAGTCATTACCACTGGGAACAGTAGTCCCAGAATCAGGATCTCCATCTTCCTGTCCGCTAGATGGGTCGCGGCGAGTCAAGACAGGCTTCACGTTCTTGCTGGGTACCCACACTGGGCCACGATCTGTGGAGACACACATATAACCTCGACCATTAAAAACAACAGGGGCAGGCCCAATCCATATTCCAGAGGCTGGGTCCCTATACATTACTTTAAACTGGGGTAACGTTGTTATGTTATTAAACTTAAGATTTTGGTGGTGAATTATCACCGGGGGTTCCTCACGGTCGCCCATGAGACAGAGATAATTCAGGGTGAAGAGCGCACAGTGTAGCCTCTGCTGTGCATCCGTCTCCTCACCCTTTTGCTTCCTTAGGTAGTCCTTTAATACTTGGTGGGTGCGTTCCACTAGCCCTTGCCCGGTAGGTGAGCGTGGAATTCCTGTAACATGATCAACCCCCCATCGAGATAAAAACGCCCTAAGCTTTTGGCTGACATAGGCAGGTCCATTATCCATTTTTATGCGCTCAGGCACGCCCAATACAGCAAAGCAGGCCAAAAGGTGTTTGCACACATGATGTACCTTTTCTCCAGGTAATGCAGTTGCCCATATCATCTTCGAAAAGGTATCAGTGGTTACATGTACATATTTTAATCGACTGAACTCTGCAATGTGCGTGATATCCATTTGCCACAATTCTAGAGCTTTCAACCCTTTTGGATTTACTCCTAGCCCAATACCCGGGCCGTGGTTTCCACATCTTGGGCAGGCCTGTACAATACCTCGGGCCTCACTCTCTGTCAAGCCAAATTGCCTTTTTAAGCCCTTGGCATTTTGATGAAACATGTCGTGACTTTGCCTAGCTTGCTGRAAYTTRYCMATAGGGGGTAGATGACACACTGAGCTAACCAGGCTGTCAGCGAGCTGATTGCCTTGGCCTAGCCCCACGTCTAGCTGGTGACTACGAATGTGGATAACACAACAAGCTGCTGTTTGTTGACCTAGCACNCCTCGGGCCTCACTCTCTGTCAAGCCAAATTGCCTTTTTAAGCCCTTGGCATTKTGATGAAACATGTCGTGACTTTGCCTAGCTTGCTGRAAYTTRYCMATAGGGGGTAGATGACACACTGAGCTAACCAGGCTGTCAGCGAGCTGATTGCCTTGGCCTAGCCCCACGTCTAGCTGGTGACTACGAATGTGGATAACACAACAAGCTGCTGTTTGTTGACCTAGCACAGAGCGCAAGGTGATGAACAGACTTCCCAAACTCGGGTTGGATGTTTCCCTTATTAAGGCGTCCTCCAGTCGTGGTACTATCCCTGCTACATACATTGAGTCAGTCACTACATTTAAAGGAGTATTCAGCCAATTGGTTAGAGCCCAAACTACCGCAGTTAATTCTAAAGTCTGAAGGGAATCCCGAGGCTGTCCTTCCATGATGTGTTGTTTCCATTGCTCACCTTCTTTCCACACGCACGCGGCACATCGCAAGCGCTTCCCGCATCCGTGTAGACAGTAACGCCATCTGAAAGGGGTTCCCTCCTTACTCTGGACTTTTCTATCCATTGATTTTGCTGTAGCACCTGCCATAACTTTCCCTGAGGCTGACACAAATGTACCTTACCACAGAAACCTAACARAGCATYTTGTATGGCCACAGCATTTTGAAGCCACCACTCTAGGTCAGCCATGTTAACAGGTATACTGATATCGTTYGGCTCTTGACCACTGATCTCTAAGATTCTTGATCGCCCTTTGCGTATCAATTCACCTACTGCTTCGGTTCAGGTCTGGATACTCGTTTTTGGTTGTACACTCAGGAATACCATTCCAAGATATGAAATACATCTTTTTGATTTTTCCGTTTGGCAGTGGCATTGATTAGAATAGGGGAGAGAGATTCCCCGCTTCTGTTTTGCCACTGACAAACGACTGCATATGGTGAGTCTTTCCCACTGCATATGATTAGGGATATGGGAAGGTTTAGGAGGCGTCGAGAGGACCATGCCAAATGTAATTTTTGTGAGATACGCTGTAACACAGCATGTTGTTCAGGTGTCAGGGTAATTTTGTTAGTGGGATTAGTGCCTCGCAATAGCGCCGTCAGGGGCGCAATATTGGTATTGGAGATACCGACACAATGTCGCACCCACTGTACGTCCCCAAGCAGGGTCTGTACATCATGTAGGGTGCTTAACTGCGTTGTGAGTTCTGTCTTTTGGGGCCGAATTTTAGACTCTGCAATGGACCATCCAAKGTATTTCCATGGAGCCGTGCACTGAATCTTCTCTGGTGCGATGATAAGTCCCTTTGAGGACAGAGTGTCCGTTAGCTGTTCTAATGCTTCTTTCACAAAAGGCTTCTCCTGGCAACAGAGAATATCGTCCATGTAGTGATAAATTATGGTGTCTGGCCATTTGTCCCGGAGTGGCTGCAATGCCCACGCAACGTAAAGTTGACACAAAGTTGCTGTATTTTTCCGTTGCTCCCTGGGTTAGGTTGCCGAATGAGGGTGCGCCTGACCCTGGCAGTGACAGGAAAGCATTCAGAGCCAGCTGAGAGGACAGCTGTAGCATGTCAACTGGGTAGACGAGATACGAGATCATGGTGCTGTACTATCCTTCGCCTGTAAGCATGTCGGTTGTTACCCCACGGAGGGGATCTCCCAACTCCTGCCTGCAAGCTGCTTCGTTGGTGGCCCGCTGGTGCCACGACGAGGCCCATAGGAGATATTGCGTCGGGGTAAGCAGCAGCCTCATTAAGTTTTTGCAATCATAGGGGCACATGAGATCAGAGGAAAAGATCCGACTCACTATTTGCCATGTTGCCTCAGATTTTACCCTGTAGGTGGAGACGGTGGTACGGGCTTGCTGCAAAATTTTCCAATCATGTGGTTCCCATTTTGCGGCACCGTTCTGCTGTACCACAGGGAATGCTAATGCTGCGGGACCCTCGGCCCCACCAACAGGTTTCCATTGTCCTTCTATAATGGCATCTTTAATAATGCCGGTCCATCGCGTTGGTGCTGCTCGACCTGGCGGTCTTTGTAGACAGGGCGGTAACTCCTTCTCACCGCTGCTCGACCTCAGCTCTAACTTTTCCAGGCGCTCCAGTACTGCTTGCAACATTTTTGCAGTGGCTCCCTGGGGTGACAGTGTTGTTTTTGCGGCATCAGGCGTGTGACATCCAGATGAC
>NW_020448298.1:2589-4236 GCF_003343035.1 Apteryx rowi | reverse complement strand
GAGGTTCATCAGTGACCTGCAGAATGGAAATCCCGTCACGGTTGTAGATGACACTTAATTGGGTGGAACAGTCATAAGCTCAAGGGCTGCCATTCAGAGGGACCTCAGCAGGCAGKAAGAATGGGCTGTCAGGAACTTTGTGAAGTTCAGCTAGGACAAATGTCAGGTCCTGCACCTGGGATAGAACAGCACCCAGCAGTAATAGGGGCTGGGGAGTGCCCAGCTGGGCAGCTGCTCCACAGAAAAAGGACGTGGGAGTCTTTGCGGGCAGCAAGATGAACATCAGCCAGCAGCATGCCCTGGCAGCAAAGGAGGCCACAGTGTCCTGGGCTGCATAGCCAGGAGATCAAAGGAGGTGATTATCCCCCTTTACTCAGCATCATTAGAGCCCCTCTAGATACTGCATCCAGTCAGGCTCCCTGTAGCAGAACGCTGTTCTTGGAGTGCGTTCAGTGGCAGGCCCCCAAGGTGGTTGGGGGCTGGAGCACTTGCCTTGTGAGAGGAGGCTGAGGGAACAGGACTAGTTCAGTGCAGAGAAGGGAAGGTTTTGGGGAGGACTCATAGCAGCTTCACATCTCAAGGTTGCCACTGAGAATGAACCAGTTTTTTACAGGAATCCATGGCAGGAGAATGAGAGGCAACGGCTATAAGCTGAAACAAGTGCAGTCAAAATTGTATAGAAGGAAGAAAAATCAACGAGGATCCTGAAGCATTTGAAGTGGGGTCCAGGGGGGTTATGGACTCTCTCTTCTTGGAGTCTTGCAGGATGCAGCTGGACAAAGGCCTGAGGAACTTGGTGTGAATTCAGTGTGGATCCTGATATGAGCAGGGAGTTGGACTAGAAACCTCCCAAGGTCCCTTCCAGTAGGAGTGATTTGGTGATTTTGTCCTCTCTGGCGATAGCCACTGCAATTCTTGCAGGCTGCAAATCCTTTGCTGCATGTGGGTTAGCACCTGACATGGCCTCCTGAGAACCAGCCCCTCCTAGTGGTGTGAGGTTTCCTCTTGGGCCTGAAAGGTTTTCAGGTCAAGATTTCATTAAGAGTGACTGCTTGTCCAGAGTGAGTCCTCTTCACAACCTACAACACCTGTACATTACAACATGATGCCAAATGAGTGTGACATATGCAGAAAGTCATGGTATGAGGGTGACTGCACTCTAACAYCCATGAGGTCCTTTGCTGATCCAACAATATCCAGAAGGATTGGAAGAGCCTTAAAGCTCCTAGGCACACAGAGGTAATGTTAACTTTGTCACTCTGGGATGTGAGGGAGCTGTGTTTGTTCAGCCTGGAGAAGAGAAGGATTTGGGCACACCTAATAGCAGCCTCCCCATGCCCACCAGGATGTCACCAAGGAGATGGAGCCAGGCTCTTCACTGCTGTGCATGATGTGAGGGTGAAGGCCAATGGGCATTAGCTGAAACAAAAGAGGTTCAGGCTGAGTGTAAGGAGAAACTTGCCCTGGGTCAGGCTGCCCTGAGAGACTGTGCCATCTCCATCCTCAGAGGTTTTCAAGTCTGAAATGAGTAAAGCCCTGAGCAACCTGATCGGACCTGTTAGCTGACCCTGCTGTGGGAAGGAGGTTGGGCCAGAGACATCCTTGGGTTCCTTCCAGATGGAATGATTCTGCATTTCCTTCCACCCC
>NW_020448298.1:0-1479 GCF_003343035.1 Apteryx rowi | reverse complement strand
ACCAAGATGCGGCTGGGGGCCTGAAGCACATGGCCAGTATGGAGAGGCTGAGGGACCTGGGCTTCTTCAGCCTGGTGAAATGGAGGCGAAGGGCAGTACAGTAGTAGCCTCCGAGTGCTTGAAGAGATCATGGATCTCTTCTTGGTAGAGGGAACTAACATGAGGAAGGTAAACTAGGCTAAAACAGGAAATCACAGCTCAACTCCAGGGCAATATGACACCAAAGACAAAGCGGAAGGAGGGATATGCAGCAAAGGAGGAATTCAAAAATTGTGTCCACTAAAGTAGGGATGGTGTTATGAAAGCCAAAGCTCTCAGAGGGTACACACTGCCAGGGGACATCAAAGGCATGAAGAAGGGCTGCTACTCCTTCAGCTATGGTAAAGAATAAAAAGGAAAATGTTGGCTCATTGCTGAATGCTGGGAGCTCAGTGCCTTTTTGGCTTCAGTCTTCTCCAGCAAGGTCTCCCAGGCTGTGCCTAGAGTCAGGGCTCCAGAGGAGAAAAGCAACCAACAGTAGATGAGGGCTGAGTGAGGGATGACTTGCAAGAACTCCACCCCTACAAGCCAGTCGGATTGGAACGGCTGCATCCAAGGACACTGAAAGAGCTGGCCACAGTCGTAGCAAGGCCGCCCTCTGTCATCTTTGAAAGGTCATGGAGATGGGGTGTGGTCCCCCCTCAATAACTGCAGAAAGGCAATCGTTACATCCACTCTCAAGAAAGGCCCAGAGGGCAACCCAGGGAACGACAGGCCATTCAGCCTCAACTGGTTGAGGAGTGTGTCATGGAGTGAGTCCGCTCATTTCTGGGCACATGAGGGAGAAGAAGGTGATAGGGAAGAGGCAGCATGGATGTTCCCAGGGTAAATTGTGCCTCACCAACCTGATTGCCTTCTAGTATTGCATAGCTCTATTTGTGTTTGGAGAGCAGAAAATGTCTTTCAACTTGATTTGAGCAAGGGGTTTGACACTGTCTCCCACAATATCCTTGTGGAATACAATTTAGAAATTTACCACCTAGTTGGCTGGACAACCAGATGACTTGATTAGTGACACAGAAGAAGAAATACTCACTATGCTTGCTGAGGACAAAAAATCTGCGGGGGGGGGCCCCAGCCATATGCTTGAGGGCTGCCATTCAGAGAGACCTAGGCAGGCAGGAGCAATGGGCTGTCAATACCTGGAGTCCAGGGCATGAGCCACCTCCTCTGCAGCCAGACCTCTGGCAGAGGAGAGAGGGGCATCTCTCCTGCCACAGGCCCATTTCATGCTGCCTGACAAGTGGGCTGAGAGCGACGGCCCTGCAATGTCGTTGTCTGTGAAGCGGCATGCCCAACTGGGTAAGGTGAAGGCTTTCCCAGTCCCCTCTGTCTCTCTCTCCTTGCCTCCTTCGGCAGCAGGATCATGGTGTCGCTCCTTGTTTCCCCTCCTGTCCATGCTGCTCCTCTTCTTGCTCTTGCGACAACTTCTTCACACAG
>NW_020448297.1:9997-12186 GCF_003343035.1 Apteryx rowi | reverse complement strand
CCCTCCCATTCCCCTCCTTTCCATTCTGTTTCATTCCATTCCTTTCCACTGAATTCCATTCCAGTTCATTCCAGTTCATTCTATTTTGTTCTGTCCTGTTCTGTTCTGTTCTGTTTCATTCCATTCCATGTCATTCCGTTCCATTCCAATTCATTCTATTTTGTTCTGTTCCATTCCATTCCATTGCAGTCCACTGCGTTTATTCCATTGCATTCTGTTCAATTGCACTTCATTCCATGCATTCCGTTCCATTCCATACATTCTGTTTCATCCCATTCCATATGTTCTGTTCCATCAATTCTGTTAGATCTCATTCCATTCTATTTCATTCTGTTTCATTCCATTGCGTTCCGTTCCACCCTATTTATTTCATTTATTCCATTCCACTGCATTCCATCCATTCTATTCTGTTGTTTTCCATTCTGTCCCATGCCATTCTATTCCCTTCCTTTCTGTTCCATTCCATTCCTTTTCCATTTTATTTCATTCTAGTATGTCCTTCCCTGTCCTGTCCTATCCCAACCCACACTATACCATCCTATCCCACCCCATCCTATCCTAATATATCCTATCCTGTCCTATCCTATCCATCTCATTCCTATTCCATTCCATTTCAAATTCATTCTATTCTATTCCATTCGACACAGAATCACACAGAATCACAGAATGGTTGAGGTTGGAAGGGACCTCTGGAGATCATCTAGTCCAACCCCCCTGCTCAAACAGGGTCACCTAGAGTACATTGTACAGGATGGCATCCAGGCGGGTTTTGAAWATMTCCRGAGAMGGAGAMTCCACAASSTCTCTGGGAAACCTSTKCCAGTGCTCTGTCACCCTCACAGTGAAGAAGTTTTTCCTCATGTTCAGATGGAACTGYCTGTGYTYCAGTTTGTGCCCGTTGCCTTGCGTCCTGTCACTGGGCACCGCTGAAAAGAGTCTGGTCCCATCCTCTTGACACCCTCCCTTTACATATTTGTACACATTGATAAGATCCCCTCTCAGTCTTCTCTTCTCCAGGCTAAACAGGCCCAGCTCTCTCAGCCTTTCCTCATAAGAGAGATGCTCCAGTCCCCTAATCATCTTTGCAGCCATTCGCTGGACTTGCTCCAGTARTGCCGTGTCTCTCTAGTACTGGGGAGCCCAGAASTGGCCACAGTACTCCAGATGGGGCCTCAGCARGGCTGAGGAGAGGGGGGAATCACCTCCCTCCACCTGCTGGCAACACTCTTCCTGATGCAGCCCAGAATACCATTGGCCTTCTTAGCCACAAGGGYACATTGCTGCCTCATGCTTGACTTGGTGTCCACCAGCACTCCCAGGTGTCRYGAAAGGAGTAATGCACTTCATTTGCAAGAGGGAAGCAGGACTACATTTATTGCAGTAAGACAGCGACGTAACAAAGTTCAGTCATGAACAAGAACAATTTAACGAGGTTTGATTGGCAAGGTTCACTCAGTTATTTACTGCATGAAGGACAGGGTCAGATGYRTGYGCAAYGGAGACCCTCCYGTTGAGTCACGAGGTTCAGACTGGACCCCCTTGCTTTCTAAACTCCTTCAGAGAGGAGCCTAGGTGCGGCTGGATCCAGTCCTAGTTCCAGACTTGGTTAACGGTTCATATCTAAAGGAGTTTGTGCAAAGGGAACCCTCCCATTGAGTCACAAGGTTCAGACTGGTCCCCCTTGCTTTCTAAACTCCTTCAGAGAGGAGACTAGGTGTGGCTGGATCCAGTCCTAGTACCAGACTTGGTCAACGGTTTATATCTAAGGAATTCTGTGTGCAATTAGTCAGAGATATAACTCAGCAAAGTTTTGCAAAGTTCACAAAAGTTCAGCATGCGATTAATCACTTACCGAGGATCTGTCATAGGTAAGGAATCTCTCAACCTCGAGGAGTAACCTTGAGAGGCATCCCTGCTCAAGAGGAGGTGCAGCCAGCTGCCGTGCAGGAGAGCTCAATGGGCTCTGGGCTGCCCCCTATTGATGGGGGGGGAAGATGATTGACTCATAGTCATATTTGCATACTAGATGGGCCTTAGTTGGCGCATGCTCAGCTAGCCCCTATTTACGTGCTCCTTACGGGGAGGTCAAGTTGAGGGGGAAAGAGCACATCAGTGGGGGGGAAAGGAGCCTGCCGTTGCACTAGGTTCTTTTCCACAGAGCTGCTTTCCAGCAGGTCAACCCCCAACCT
>NW_020448297.1:6939-8422 GCF_003343035.1 Apteryx rowi | reverse complement strand
TCAGTGCTCACAGACCCCATCCCACCCACTGGCCGCTCAGCTCTGCCCTGAAGAAACCTTCCGGGCGCAGGGCTCTGCCCAGGGTCACCTCCGAGTTTGCAGGGGCTAACAAGCAGGGGAGAGAATCCTTGCTGAGGCTGGAAAGGTGATGCTGGTTCTGTGTGTAGGCTGAGGGGTGGATGAAGGGATTTGCCGAGTTCTTCCCACAACTGTTCCTCTCTCACTGTTGCTGTTTTGGAGTCTCAGTCCCCTGTTTGATCCTGACAGATCCAATAACATTTCATCCTACCCAAAGAGCATAAAGCTGAAAGCACAGACTCAGGAAAGCTCCTTCCCTTTCAGGTATCCTCTGCCTTGACCTTCTTTCTGAAAAGGGCCTTCCAGAAGTGTTCTCAGTGTGAGCTGGAGCTTTGAGCAGCCCCGACCCACGCAGCACCCGCTTGACAGGAGAATGAACCTGCCCTGAGTGGGGTGTCTCCTTCCACCCACAGCATCACCCCACAGCGCCATGGGGATTTCCCTGGGCACGCTGAGTGCTGACCCTTGCAGGCGGCAGAGTCACTGCCCTGGGCACACAACAACCTGGTTTGCAGGCACGCTGCTCTGAATCAGAGCCCTGGGCAGACCTGTGTGCACACTCTGGCTTCACACCCCTGCAGCATCCCTGGGAGAAGGTAGCAGGATGCCCTGTTTCCCTCTGAAGGTGTGGCTGGGAATCCCTGCTCTAAAGCACCTCCTGCTCCACACAAGAGGGACTGGGATACCCATCCTGACAGACCCTGTCAGCCATGAGATGTGGTAGCTTTAGAGGAACTCTCAGGGAACCTCACCTGCATTGCCCTGCATCCAGAGACTTCCTGTGTTAGGGGCTGTGGAGATTTCTCCTCCTGTGAGCTCTCAGCCATCCTCCCACTCCTGACTGTTCTTAAGTTCTTCTTGTCTCACTCATCTTGCTCATCTTCCTTGTCTTGTCTTGGCACCTGCTGGCCATGCCCGGAGCCCTGCTGCTCTTTGCAGAGGAGCTGCTCCTGGATAGAGCTGCATCTCAGCAGTGGTGCCAGGTTGCCATGACCTCCCTCCATGCCAGGAGCCTGGCCCCGCTCAGCAGCAGAGGCCCAGCTGAAGGCATGAATTTCTCTATTCCTTGTGCACCCTCCTCCTTGGAAATATTTGCTGAAGTAGACTAAAATAATCACTGAAAGTCCCTCTCTAAACAGTGGAGAGAGACTGAGTCCAGCATTGTAGTTTGTCTCATCAGAAGATGGTTATCTAAGAGAGGTGGAACTGTCCCAATCTGGAAGCCCCTACTCCCATCTCTTAACTAGGCAGGACACCTAGATGGGGGCAAGAAAGGAAGTCATTTACCCATGGTTCAGGCATTAATTCAGATGAGTCAGTCTGGGCATCTTATGCCAGGTTAGAAACACCTGGGCTAGACTGGGATTCAGATCTCTCCCATGAACTCCACCAACACACAAACACA
>NW_020448297.1:4306-5906 GCF_003343035.1 Apteryx rowi | reverse complement strand
TTGAGAAACTGGGGGATTTGGCCAACAGAAACCTCACGACCTTGTACAAGGAGTAGTGGCAAGTCCTGCGTTGGGGGGGGTAGACCAAGACATGCATCTGGATGGGCTGCCTGACTGACAGAGGAGTGACCCTGAGGAGAAGGTCCTGGATGTTAGGAGGGATGCCATATGAACCTGTGGTCCGTAATCACCACAAATGTGGCCAGCTGCATACGGGGCTGCATTAGGATGAGAGTGGCCACCCAGACAAGGTGAATTATTATCCCCCTCAACTCAGTACTGGTGTGGCTGCATCTGGAATAGTGTGTCCCAGGGTGGGACRCCCTGTGCTGGAGGAATGGAGAGGAACTGGAGARGGTGCAGAGGAGGTCTGTGAAGATGAGGTTAGGGGTCTAAAAGACAAGGCCTTTATGGAGAGGCTGAGGGACCTGTGCTGCTTTAGTCTGGAGAAGGGAAGGCTAAGAGCAGTAGAGTAGGAGCCTGTCACTGCTTGAAGGGTGGTTTCAGAGATGATGGAGCTTTTCTTGGTAGTGGGAAAGAGCAAGAGAAGGAGAAAGACCAAAAAACTGCAACTCGTGGGGTTCAGCTGTGCCATTAGGAAAAGGAAATGTCACTGGAAGGGTAGTGCTGTGGTGCCAGAGGTCACGCAGAGGGAGTCTGGCATCAGCCCCCAGCTTTGTATTTCAAGGAGAAGCGTGTGAGCAGAGAAAGACATCAGTAGAGGTGGGGGGATCCTGGGGTGAAAGCAAGGTAGGGAAGCAGCTTGGGTATGTACTGCCTGCAGGGAAACAGGCGGAGGCATGGAGCAGCGTAGGACAGCCTGTGGTGGAGACAGCCAGGGCTGAAAGCTCTCAACAGAACTAAACCTTTGTCCTCTTGGCTATGGCTGGTGTCTCTGCCACCAAGGCCTATGAGAACATGCCATTTCCTTAAAGCACAGTGGCCTTGCTGCTTCCTCATCTCCAGGGAGCCCAGGAGGTGCTGTATCATTGTCCTGCACTCAGAGTTGCACACCCCCACCCTCACACTGTCCCCAGGAAGAGCCCTGAGCAATGCCTGAGGGAAAGGATCACCCCATCCAGGGTCTGGGTGTCCATGTTTATCTGTTCTGCTTCATAAAAAACATCTTTGGCATCAGAGCCACCTGCACACTTCCTTTGCCTACCTGCCATCAGTACCTCCAACTTCCTGCTCTCATCAGCCCTCGGGGAGCCTTCTTTAGTAATGGCTCTCAGTGAGAACCATTAATGATTCAAGAAACTTTGGGATTTACTTCTGACTTTAACTTCTTGAGAGGTTTTTTCAGTCACCTCTCTACAACTGAAGTGCATGGGCTCAGAACCAAATACACCAGAGGAGTCATTAAAATGCATATAGCCCCTAAGGAGCCATGTCTCTTTCCATAATTTTCCATAATGACCCATAATTTTCTTCAGTTCTTCAATTCTTGTGTGGATAATGGGAGATATTTCAGGAGCATATTTACAAGAGCAAGCTTTCAGTGAGCACCTGAAAGAGACCTGTATGGACAACCTTCCTCACCTCCCCAACCCTGCAATTGCTCCCTTCAACCACTGGGGACTTCCATCACTCTTGTTAA
>NW_020448297.1:0-2271 GCF_003343035.1 Apteryx rowi | reverse complement strand
GCCAAGAGCAGGACAACAATACTGCACCTCCTGGACTCCCTGGGGATGAGGAAGCAGCAAGGCCACCATGCTTTAAGGAAACAGCATCTTCTCTGAGGCCTTGGTGRCAGCAACAACAGCCATAGGCAAGAGGACACAGACCTTTGGAGGCTTTCAGCCTTGACAGTGCCCTTGGTTGTCTCCACCACAGTCTGTCTTGCACTGTCCAGACTCTGCAGGATCATTTAATAGTCATTTAAAAAAACCCCCAGCCATTTCCATGTCCCCAGTCTCTGGTTCCAGTTCCAGCTCCACTCTGGCTTTCCTCACTCCATCCCTGCACACATGGACAAGGTCTCAATGCGCCCCTGCAGCAGCCTGTCCCCCTTCCACCATCTGTGCACTTCCACCCCGGCACCCCAAGCGCTGGTGCTTCTGCCAGGGCAGAGGTGGAGGATCACTCGGAGCAGCTCCTCAAGGAGCTCCCCAGGGAAAAGCTGTGCCTGGCCCCAGCCTCAGCCCCAGCCCCAATGTGGCAGAGGGCAGCTGCCCTGTCCTGACCCACCCTGGTGCTGCCAGCCTCACCTCAGCCCGCTCCTGAAAGGCTTCAGTGCAGCCCTGGAGGGAACCGGAGTTGCCTCAGCCCTGGAGCAGTCTGGTGGCGGGAGGGTTTGACATGGGCACAGCAGCAGCAGGGCCAGGAGCAAGGGGAAGAGCAGGGAAATTGGGGTGAAGACCCCGGACCTTGGCTGCATGACCAGGGCACTGGATGAGTGATGCCTTTGTGATCAGTGAGGCTCTAGGCCTAATATGGGGCATGGGGGACAGGGAGCGCAAGGGGCAGTGGGGTGGATGAGCAGCCCCACTCGGGGCCCCGCAGCTGGGCTGGAGAGGGCCAAGGCCACTGGGGCTGTCCAGGCTCCAGATGCTGCTTTGATGTCAGCTCTGTGCTGGGAACGTTGAGGTTTCACCCTTTGCAGGGAGCAGCRGGCCCTTTTGTGGTGCAACCACTTGGGCATATTTTTGACTCCACCTTCTGAAGAAGGGCCAGGCTTCAGGCACGTCANGAGCATGCAGGCATGGGGTTAGGAAAGCCAAAGCCCACCTGGCATTGAAACTGGTGAGGCACAGGAAGGACAAGAAGAAAGGCTTCTGCAGGTCCATCAGCAGCAAAAGGAAGGCTAGGGAAAAGGTGGCCCCGCTGCTAATCGGGGCAGGGGCCCTGGTGACAAAGGACGGGGGAAAGGTGGAGGTATCTCCCTTCTGTGTTGTCCCTCTTGCAGATATCAGAGTAGGTCAAGCCCTCCTGAGGACCAGGGCCTGTGAAYGGGAGGCTCCTTCCRGTTGTCTGAAAAAGGCCTCATCTACTCCTTCCTCATCAGGAAGTCTAGAGCAGACACCCACAAAAACATCGGCCATGATCTGCCCACTAATCCTGACCCATCAGCTCTCAGCTGTCTCATTGACCATTCCCAGCCACAGCTCCATGCATTCCTGCTGCTCTCTCACATAAAGGACAACTGTCCCTCCTCACCGTCCCCRCCCATCCTTCCTAAAAGCCGCTATCCATCCCTCACAGCATTCCAGTCGTGTGAGCTGTCCTACCACATTTCCAAGATCCCAATGAGATTGTAGCCCTGTAACTGCACGCAGACTTCCGACTCCTCCTCCTGTTTCTTCCCCCACTTCCTGGCATGGTCCAACAACAGCTCTAAAGCAGAAACCCCCCTTCCCTCCCAAAGTGGGCACACAGCATTTTGGTATTGTCATAAAGGGGCTCTCCTCAGTGCAATGCCAGGAGGCTGCACTCCTCTTCCAAAGCTTTTGTCAAGAACACAGCCAATACATTGCACCCGAAGAGGGCTGCTTGCTTTTCTGGGGTTGTCCGCAGGTTTGGGGGGATGAGCTCAAAGCCTGGTTCAAGAACTGCTGGGCAGGCCAGCACTCAGGTGGGGAAAGGCTCTGTGGGGAGCAGGAACATCCAGGGGAAGAGCAGGGGTGCATGTATGTGCAGGGGAGGAACAGAAAGACAAACTCTTTCATGTGTGCAGCAGCGCAAGGCAGGTGTCTCTGTCACTGGGGCAGCAGGATGTGCCTGAGGTGCCCCAGGGCCAGGACTCTGGTGCTGTCCTGGGCAAGGGCTGTGGCTATGCTGTGAGTGCTCCGAGCTCTGCAGCACCCTGTGGTGGGCACTGCTGTGGGGCCACACCCAGCCTGGGCTGCTCTGATGGGCAGACTGGGCTAGGGAGAGGGACAAGGAGGTGGCTAGAGGCAGGGAGGGGCTGGGCTGGG
>NW_020448296.1:1494751-1555609 GCF_003343035.1 Apteryx rowi | reverse complement strand
ATGCAATCCTGTGCAATGTGCTCTAGGTGACCCTGCTTGAGCAGGGGGGTTGGACTAGATGATCTCCAGAGGTCCCTTCCAACCTCAACCATTCTGTGATTCTGTGTAAAGGGGTTTGGTAAAAGTAGATACAATAATCTATGGTAAAGAACAGTAAGTGGGGAGGGACAATTTCCTTTTTCTGATAGTATAAGAACAAGGCAATGCTCACTGAAAATGGAGGCTAATGCTGACTTGACAAAAGTAACTCCAATACACTGTCACACAAAACCCATCAGACTGAGCTCTTTGCTGTGAGAAATCATTGAAACCAAAAGCTGAAATCGATTCAAAAGGGTTTTTTCTTTCTTATTAATAACCAGATTATCCACAATCATGTTAGAAAACATTGGAAGACAAAACTGAAGAGTTTCAGGAAGTGTCAAACACTCTGAGGACAGGAGAGTGGAAAAGCAGGTGGTTCCATAGCTTTCTAAAGCAAGAAGGGTGTAAATGCCCCTGAAGACTTCTCGACTTCTCTTGAAGATAAGGCAATGGCCTTATTCCTCTGATCTGGTTCAGTAATGGTGTGTTTCTTTTGTCTCTAGCATGTTAAATATTTAGGCAATGACTGTTTCGTTTCATTTCCTGAACTTAGATTCATCTTGTTTAAAGATGCACTTAACTGATGTTTAATAAAATATCATGGATAGTCTTGAATTTAATGAGTTGCCATGTCAGATTTCATTTAAATCCTTTGATTTTTGTCTTAAGTTTATAGCCTAGAGCTCTGTGTTTCATTTTGACCAGAATTATTGCTCTTGCTATTGGCACTGGATTGCTTGTATTTACATACCTACAAAACAAGGATTGAGCCAAACTAAATTAAAGCTTAATAATAATAAAAACCCCTCAGAAAATGAAAACAACAACCTAGCTCTGTACTTCACCTCCTCAGAAATCCTAAACCACAACACATCAGCAAAAAGGATCTTTTCTACTTTATTACTCAAGGCATGTTTATGTATTTTGGGCTTGAAATGAATGGACCCTTCTTAACTAAGACATTAGTGTATTTTAAAGCAAGCAAAACTTTTCTGTGAGGATTATGCTAAATTGACACCCACAGAGATTATGGACTCATCTTTTCATGTGGAGAGGATGTCACCCGGCATGTTTGTTTTTGTGTGCATGTGTAACCCATGCTCCTGCAGTGCCTAAAATAGCTGGCTTTCTTGGGTGGATTGGGGGATAATACAACATGTGTAGCTGGACTTCTAAGTCTGCTGATATTTGCATGTATATATTTGCATATAAGCAGTCATGGACATATATGCACGTTATATGACATGTTCATTTGTAAGGACAAGCCCTTCTGTGGTGATACATGGTTGCAAGTATTCCATAGCTATATTTGCACATGAACTAGAGTGCCATACTTGTGGATACAAAAAGTAAGAGCAGCGCTTCATTACTCCTCTAGAAGCTGTGAGGGATTTTGATACGACAGGGCAAAATAGAATGAGATACATGCCTCCCTTGTTGCTAAAGGAAGCAAAGAAAACATTCTGTGTCTTCTGTGACTGATATTTTCTCTTAAAAACTGTTTCTACTCCAGCAGAATTTTTGCAACATACAATGAGTTTTAAAAAATGTTAGAGATATTACTTTTTTATATCTATTTTTTAGATAGATTTATATCTATATTTATATATACTATTTTACTGTATTATCTGAGAAACAGAAGCAGGCATGTCATTAAATATAGCTGTGATGAATATGAGCAATCCATGAAAGAGAAGCTTGTGGAAACTAAGCTTTGGCATTTCAAACTCTTCTATTTGCCCTTAACCTTAAATCATAAACCTTGATGTTCTCTTAAGTTAAATTTTTATTGAAATAGGCATATACAAGCTTTATGCTGATTTAACAAGGCAGCTTTGTTTGTGAGTGTATTTTTGATCCCTTGTATGAGCCTGTTTTAAAGTACTTTTAGACAGGCAAACAGCAGCTACTGTAAGCATCTTTTTAAGAAGTAGAAACTCAGGTGTGCTCTGGTCAGACAGAAGACCAGACTTCACTTCACTTCACTGTGAAGTGAATTGGTGCATGTAGCTATTTATGCCCTATTCATTGTAAGATGTATTAGCTGCTCTTTTCTTCATCTTTGATGCAATCCCTTGAGAAAAAAAAAATCTGCTAGAGGGAATCATACTGCAAATTCTCCCAGCTAAATGAAGAGCCATGTTAAAGCTGCAGTCAAGCCTTTTTTTCCCCAGATTCTGTTTAACTAAGTAGCTCATGAGAGAGGTTTATTCCTCGTCTATACTGAGTTCAAGTGGGACAATGGATTTGTGTGGCAAAGGATTAACAGGAAAAGACCAAGGCAATCTTTTTAGCAGTGTGTCTTTTCTAGACTGAAAAACAAAATAGTGTATCAAATGCTTCGCTTCTTGTACTTAAGTAAATCACAAATTTATTTTCCCAGCCTTCCTTTACCTCAGGGTAGGACATAGGACATTTTACTTTCGAAGTAGAAAACAATATTTATATACTTCTGTAATTTTTTTCCACTTTCCTTTAAAGTTTTTTCCAAAGAATACAGAATGAGCAAATCCTACAAAAAATGTTTTAGAAAGTTTTGTTAAGTCCTCCCATTAATGAAGGAGAGGGAATTGAAGTAAAACATAGTTATGTCTGGGGCATATTCTTTCAGTGGTGATAATGAAATAAAAAAAAACAAAACAGAGGATAAGCAAATGCTCCTTAATTAGGCACCTGTTTTGTTTTGTGGCCATCAGTGCTGTATGGGACAAAAATGCCAAATGACAGTGAAATTTTTCATACTTTTGAAAAGAAAGCCTTTCTATTCACCCATAGCTTAAAAAATGCAATGGGGATGGCTTTGGTTTGCTAATAGATATTTTTAAATCAGTTAGGGAAAAGTTATTCCATGAGGTAAAAATCCTGTTTGAAGTAGAAGCTGTTCATCTGAAGAAACATCCATCACAAGACATGAAAAGAATGATTTCTTTGTGACTGGGAAATCAATGAGACTTCTGTTTTAAAGTACAACCCAGATATAATGCATCTAGTTGAAAAGCGAATTATAAAGATGGCTGGTTTTTGTCTCTTCTCTCCAGAGTGTTTAGGATGGGATTCAGCTAGTAGGACTTGTTGAATTTGTGTCCTTAGCTGTGTGGTTGAACCGGGTCTTTTGAGAATGTTGACTTTTAGAGTTAGATGAGCTAGTGATTCATGTTTACTGACATCATAGAAAAACCTCCTATAGGGCTGGATTTTGCTCCTGTTTTCCAGGCACAGATTGACTGAATGGCTGATACAGCCCTAATCTGGGAGGGGAGTAGGAGCTGGGAGCAGGGAGCAGTACAGCCGCCTGGATGCATGCAAAGAGATCTAAGTGCCTGCTCACCATGGGCTTGGCCTCCCTGGAACATCTGTGCTCTGCTGCAGGGTCCCTGTCAGGACAGTCAGTGGAGCATGTGCGGACATCTCTGCATGCAGTATGATTGCACGGCCAGTGCTTAGATGGAGGCTGTTTGTCCTGCTGTCTTCCTTTCAGTCCTGGAAACCTTGCTGTGTCCCTGTCTCTTGTCTTTCAAGTGCACATAGAAGGAAAGGTATGCTGGTTTTAAGTTTTCCATTCCAAGGTGTTCTTTGCAGTCTCTTTGCCTTTCCAGAATACTAGTGGTGCAGAAAGCAGCAGAAAGAGGTTTAGTAGCAGTACCCATCTTATATTGGAAGGAACCTCTCCGCAAAACCTAGATACCCTGAATGATGCCTAAACCCTTACTTATATGGGTTTTTGAGGAGAAGAAATTAAAAATAGAGGAGTTGATTACCTCAAGACACATCAGATTGGTAGTGTTTTATACCACCTTGGTGCATAAGGATTATATAAGATGGAAGGCTGTGGAGGAATCCAGGCATTAGCCCTAATGGGCTTGTTAGAGCTCCACGGATGTGTGTGAGATGGTGTCTCTCTATGGCAAAACTGCACTCCCAGAGATCTGAAGAGGAGTGAATAACAAGACGATAGGCAGCTCTGGCAGTGTTTGAAATCTGAGATCAATGGTTGCCCTGGAAACAAAATGTTGCAAGTACGAAAAACCTCCAGGCAGCATGTGGGTGGAGTGAAAAAAAATCCTTTGGCTTGTGTGCACAGTTCCAGCCAGTTGTACTTTGGAGAAGACAATGCAGCTGCTGAAGGGTCACACACAGGTTCTCCAAGGAGTCACCTTATCTCCAGTTCACACAGAAAGTGGCCGAAAATG
Source organism: Apteryx rowi (assembly GCF_003343035.1). Lineage (NCBI taxonomy): Eukaryota > Metazoa > Chordata > Aves > Apterygiformes > Apterygidae > Apteryx > Apteryx rowi. Next base: position 1,551,335 of record NW_020448296.1, on the reverse strand, counting down.
GTTTATTTAAGACATGCTTTCCCTTGGAAAATGTCAGCAGGATAAATACATTTTTGTTCCTGTCAGCATGATCCAGTGGAAAAAGTCTGTGGAGAGGTGCACAGAACAATAAAATGGATAGTGAGAGGTGGGAGACTTGTGCCCTACCAAAGGCAGCAAAAAACCTTACAGTTTCCAGTGAACAAGATTTTATCATTGCATATTCCAACTTGTCCAGTTATAAAACATAATCTGAGTATCAAACCTTTCTATGGCCCTGATTTTCTGTTTGTATTGGGGAATGTTGCAATCAAGTGTAGACTGAATGTTGAAGCCGGTGCATGGGAGCCCATGGCCTTACAGCCATTCCCAAGTTTAATGTTCTGACTCCAAAAGTAGCTGCTAGCTGCTGGCAATCTTATAATTATACTTTACTGGTACACTGTTCAAGCTTCAGTGAGCTGTAATTCAGGGGTTTCCTGAGCCAGAGATGGTGTCTTGGCAAATAACAGCTCATGAAAAATTTTTCTTCCATGAATTTGTTTAATTATGCCTTCAACCAATGTAAACTTTGGCATCTGCAATATTGTCTGACAATGATCCTGCAGTTTAAGCATATGATGCTTTAAAAGATACCTTCCTTTGCTACTTTGGAACTACCAGCTGATAACCTCTTTTGATGTCCTTATTTCATGTATTATTGGAAATAACAAATTCCTTGTATCTTCCTTACCACTTGTAATTTTATCAGTTGTCTCATTTCTGATGTGAACAGTCCTAGGCCTTTAAATCACTTTTTGTACAGAAGTTGCTCCATGCTTTTTGTCATCCTTGTTGCCTGTGTACTTTTTCTAGCTTTGTCATTTTCTTTTTGTGATGGTGGGACCAAAATTGTACTCAGTATTCAAGATGTACGTACACATAGGTTCATGCAATTGTGTAATGACATGTTTTACTTTGGTGTCTACTCCCTACTTAATAATTCCTGGCATTTAGTTTGCTTTTTTGGCTGATATGAGGCAGTGAGGTGAATGGAATTATAATCCTAAAATTTTGTTCTTAGGTAGCAACAGTCAAGATAAGTTAGGATTGTTTTTTCCTGTGTGCATCACTTTGTATTTGTTTACTTTGAATTTCATCTGCCTTTCTGTCACTCAGTCAGTTTTATAAAAGCCTTCTGCAGCTCCTCAGTGTCAGCCTCATCTTTATTATGAATATCTTTGAAACTGCAGGGTCTTATTTGCCTTACTGTTTATTCCCTTTTACAGGGGAATGAATATATTGGTGAATATGCTGAACAGCACAGACGGAGCTTCTGTAATGCCAATGTGAAAATTGCTTATTCCTACCTCGTGTTTCTTTCAACCAGTTATTTTCCATGGGAGTACATCCCTTCTTATCTTAGTTATCTAGTTCAGTTGCTTGGTTTTTTTTTTTTTTTTTTTTTTTTTGAGATCCTTGGTTGAGAGACCTTTTGGAAAACCAAACAGACTGTGCACACTTGATCTCTCCTTGTCCACATGTTTGTTGAGTCCTTCTGAGAACTCGAACAGGTTAGGGATGTGACTTCTCTCTACAAAAGCTGTGTGGACTCTTTCCAGCATATCATATTTATATTTATTTGTGTGCACACTAATTCTATTCTTTAGAATAGTTTTTACTAATTTGCATGTGTATCTATATACAGGTAGTCCTACAGCATTAAAATGTAGCTGCTTTCTCTTCAAGCTTTGATAACAGGAAGCCCTGTAGATGACATAGGGAAAATCAAATTATTATGCAAAGGAAGCCAGTGTGTTTGTATGTGTGTAAAACAAATAATGGTTGCCCACTTCTTGGTCTTGGCTCACCATAGGTATTAGATAGATTATGGTGTGACAATACTATGATATTCCTGTTTTTGTTGGTTCTTCAACCGTCCTGCTGAAATCAAGACCCAAATCACTGAAGACTGGAATTCTGTGTTACTTGTAAATACATCCCATGGATTTTTTTTTTTTTTGGTGAAACATGTAAATAGTTTTTAGCAGTTTAGTAGAAGTAAAGACTGGTAATGGGGCCAGCACTGAAATATTAGCTGAGAAATGCAAGACTTGAGGGGGGATTTAACTGTTGCAGAACACACTTGCAATTTCTAATGGTCACTCAGTTGTTTCCCACAGAGATTTCTTAAAGAAATAGCAAAAACCCTGCATAATTAGAAACTGTTATTATTTCTTGTTTCACTATTTCCATACCCCACGATGATTAAAAAGTATCATTTTGTCTTGATTTGTCTTCTTTTGGGGAAAAAAACCCATCCAAAGTAAATAAAGTTTCCCCAGACTTTTATGGACTCCCTTAAAACATAATCCTTATTTGCCTTTGCTTTTCTGTGGACCTGGGTAAAATGTAGACTACACTAAGAAGAGTGTGTTTATTTGATACCTCAGAGACTTCCTTGACATGTGTGAAAATGGTCTCTGTGCCAAGGATGCACAAACCTATGTGGAGATGAAATAAGCAGCAGAAAAAAGTAAGCTGAGTGCTTAAGAAAGAAGGAAAGAATAATTGCAGAAGAACTTTAGCACTGTATTTGATATATCAATTTATGCTCTGAATATTACAGATGGATGAGATAGAATTTATTCTCTTGCCACTGAATGTGTCAGCTGGGAAAGATGGAATAACTGATACTAAATTCAAAGAGCACACAGATGTATACAGAAAACACCCCACTTTTACATTTGAAGGAAATATCTATGTCTAGCCTTTTTTTTATCTATGCATAGAACTAGTTGCATGGAACTGGTTGCAAAATACCTTATGTGAGTAAAGCTCTGTATATCTGTGTATACACATTTCCAGAATCCACACTTAAGTGCTGACTTTGTTAAACCTAATATTTCTGTATGTGTCTTGTGTCGTTTCTTTTTTTTAACATCAAATCATAATCTATGATTTATGTTCTGTGAGGGATTACAATTGCATTACCCCACAGCACATTTTATTGACTGCAGTGATTGCTTTAAGGAAAGCGTATGGTCCCTTATTTTTCAGAAGAACTTGGCTTAGATGGAGCATCTGGTTTTCAGTGAAGCTGTGCTTCTTACCCAGTTTTCCAGTTGAGCTGACAGAGGTATAAGAAGGTTAAAAGTTGGGCCCAAATTCATACAAGGATCAGAGACTCCAAAAGGATTAAAGCTGTGGGCCTTTTGACCCTGGGGTCATTCGTTTAAACCTTAGCCGGCAAAATGAATGTGAAACCTGTTCAACTTTAGGGAAATCTGAAATACAAATTTGAGCATAGGTCTGAGTGACTTTGATTAGATCTCTATAACAGTCCCTAAGCCAACAGATTTTGCTCCCTGCTCCAAATGGAGGCGACTTAGCCATATCAAGTCCAAGCATGCCACTTCTGTAAGCACTCAGTTTTACTTTACAACCAAAATACCCCTGGCAAAAAAGTGAATGTCAACTTTAGCTTGCCTTTTCTCAGGGCTTCTTGGCAGTGATCTCCAAATGCAATTATTTCTAGAGAATTGTTCTCATCTGCCTCCGTAATTTAATAGGTTAATAGATTGCATTAACTCATTTTGAAGAGTAACAGATTTTCACATTTACTAATGGGATGCTTCATTAGGAAACTGTTGTTGTCCTTTTACATGGCAAAACTAGAACTCTTTCTTCAATAAGAAAGCTCTAGAAAACTAAATAGCAATTAAACTAGTAGGATTCTGCTGAAATAGATTTTTTTCTATTTAAATTTAGTAAAAAGTAGAAAAAATTATTCTAAATTTGAAAAGCAAATAAATACATGAACACAACTTACAGTAAGATTTACTTTCTGGATTAAGCTTAATAGGCTTTTAGAGTCATTAGACRTCCTCTGAATTTTAATAGCAGGAACACAGTTTTCTATCCATGGAAGTACATGCAACTTTTTAGTGAAATCTTTGTGCAAATTAAATCTGAATGTTCATGCTACTTCCTTTCTAGTCATATCCTAAACTTCCCACAGGTATTTATGGTCCTTGCATCTGTAGTAACTGTATACCCCACTGCAGATTTTGTTATCACAAATGCTACATAAGCAATGAGGTATGGTGCCATGATACCCTCCGCTAGCTGTTGGCAGTTCCTTGCTGCCACTGCGTGTGTAGAACATGACAGAACTTTCCAAGTTCTCAAATGAACCCTTGAATATGGGTTCATTTTCAGCCCATGTGTTTGTTTGTAGGAGTGGGGCCTCCTAAGGAGCTTGCTAGTAATTTCTTTTGGCCTTTGTTGAATAGGAAAACATTTGCAACAAATGAACTTTTATTCTTGGAAAACATATACTTTGCCATCTTCATTCTGTCCTATTCTTGCATTGTGCACCCCTTTGACTCTATAAGGAAGATGTCATTTGAGTTGGTGGAAAAGAATATTAATAAGTGAATGAACTATAAATAAACAAATGGAAACCTCTGAAAGAGGAGTAAAGTTGTTGTAATGAGTAGGACACCAAAGTAGTATAATTGTTTCCGGGAATAATCCCTTATTACAAAACACTTAACTTTTTCCACATTTAAACTTCTGGATACAATTGTCCTTTAACACAAATTTTAGTTCAGCATACAGCATGAACTCATGTGGCTTCATCTAAAGTGCTGTGGAATTTGATTGCTTCGTGAGTTTTCTTTTTGCAAATTGTTATTTATTACCCTGTGGACACTATAGAAATGCATTTTAATTTTTTTAATTCAAATTGAAATTAAAAAGTGGAAAATTCCTCCTCCAGCTTAGCACTGTGGCTTCACAGAGAGAGTCTTGATCATGTTGAATCAGTGTTATTATGGGTTTTTTAAAATGAATTCAAGTACCTGACCTAGTATTCATGTAATTCTGATTGAAGTTAGTCAGTTTGAAAGATTAGTGATTACATAATTGAGCCTGCAAGTCATCAGTTAAGAAAAATTTTTGGCATAAAATGCAGAATAACAGCTTTACAGATTACGTCTCCCTTACATATACTGTACCACATAAGAAAAATCAATTCTTTCCATATTAATTTAGCCTGAGGTAGGCCTCAGTTTGGCATCTTACTTGATCTAATTTGCCAGCTTTGTAGCATACTGGGTTTAATTATCTTTTTCTCAGTGCCTCTGAGGCTAGGATGACAATGTATTAAGAAGAATGCAGAAGTACTGCACTAGAAGGGAACTTCTGAGTCATTAAATGAATCAAATGCCATCTTGCAATGAATTACTGTAGGATTAGGGCTAGGGTCAGAATGCCATTTCTCTGGTGTTTAGAAATGTTCTGTTAATTTTCAGCTTTGATGTATTCATGATTATTTTATACCTTTTGTTCTTGTGTTGATCTTGTCTTGCAGCTTAAGTAATTTGTATCAGTATCTGCATTGGTATACCCTGCTGTTTTTATGGATAGCAATTGCATCTGCTTTCAACCTCCCTTTTGTAGGCTATACAAGTCAAATTTTCTCAGCTTAACTATAGATATTAAACAAATCTTTTTCCTCATCCATCATAGTAATCTACACCTGTTCCAATATGTGGTGGTCATACATGGCTGGGATTGTATGTGATATTATAGAGGTGGTTTCATAAAAGTGCTATATGATGAAATCTGTATTCCTGCTGGATGGGGAAACAGTTTTGCCTCTATATACATCAGGACCACATTTCTGTTTCACAGTGACATCACAGGTGTGGTTCTTACTCCTCCTTTACTGACTGATTCGCTCTTTCTTTTGCTCTTCATCAAACTAATGAGATCCCGGCCTATGGCAGAAAGCCATAGTGGTTTCTAAATGCCTGGCCTTATGCTTGGTGCTACTGGATGTTAGTTGATTTCCAGAGCTGCATGCCTCAAGGTCATCTGTTTCTTCTCAATGCCCGGATGGAGAAGCTGGAAATTGCCTTCCCCTTTACCCCTGCACTTGGAAATTGTCAGCAGTATCAATAGCAGTGGTGGGTTTCCAATTGATTTGCCATTACAGTCATTGGCAGCATCCAGCTGCCTGCCAAGCCATATATTATCTCTTGAAATGTGTATATTGCAGGTGGTGCACAGGTCACAGTTTTTACCTACCCCACTCTTTGACATTCTCCAGTTGTCCTCCTGATTAATAGGTCCCTCTTTATGACATTGCTTTTTAAGCCAAAGGCATGAATGAAAAATATATAGTTTCTTGAAGAACTCCAAGAGAACTTCCCCCCCCATCAATTGTTTTGCTGTCTGCGCATCCTTCCCTGTAGTTAGTTTCTTACTAGCTTACAATTGTTGAATTCAATTCCCATTTTCTACAGCATAATCATTTCCCATGACACTGTATAAAGAACTTTAATGAAGTCCAGATATATGAAAACTGATTCATTTCTCTTGTTTGAAAATCTATTATTCTGAGAAGTTCAGTCTTTGTTAAACCCATTTTACATTGTACCCCCAATTTTCCACTTTCCTTTGTGTCTTTAATTTCTTTCTTTCCTTCAAAATGTGTACTGAAACTGTGGATGAGGTTAAATAAATCAAAGGCCTTTAATTGTCCAGATCACTTTTCTTCCTTTCTTAGAGACAAGATATTATGTCTGGTATTTGCCAACTATGTTGACTTAGTGTGTCTTATTTTTAATTAGACGGCAAAGACAATCAAAAAGCAAAGTAATCACTAAATCACAAAGTAGAATAATATTCCAGTCTAGGAACCATGAATAGACAACTTCATTCTGGTCTTATGAGGGGACTTAGGGTGCTCACATGATTAAGTAGTCATATAATAATCAATATGCACATGTATATTTATAAGATTAGGGCCTGACAACTATCTAAATCTGTGATATATGTCACCTCATGTGATATAGAAAACAGGTTAGAAAGACTGAGTATAAAGACACTGATCGCAGAGTCTGGGAGATGACATCCTTCAAAAACCTCTTGCTGATATCAACGCAGTTGTGTTCAGTGTGCCTCAGAAAGAACCCTGTCAAACCCAAGTTAATGTTGGGATTTGGCCCCTAAAATGAAATGACCCTAGTTGTTATCTGCATAATTTAGACCTATATGTCCTTTCGCCCTTATTCCTACCCCTCATAACTTTTGAACCCATGGTTTCAACCAAGCTTGGAAAGACAGTAATAATCAGAAAGCTCTGGCATCTCTGGAAGTTTAGGCAGATGGAAAAGGGAGAGATGTTAACACTGCACTTAGTGGAAGGTCAGAGTATAAGGACCAGTTCCATAGATAAAGATATCTTGAAATTCCCAATGTTGCAAAAAGTTTCAAATGAACTTTGCATCTGTGTTAGACAATGAAGAATCCAAGCATGAGATTATGTATCACTAGTTTTGCTGCTCATGAAACAAGTAGTTTAAAATTGCTAATGGGGCCTGACTTTTGCTTTTAGCTTCAGGCGTTCTCTATACTGTTTCTACAGATACCTCCTGTCAAATGACTCAGTTTGAAAAAGGTCCTATTCAGAGTCATGTGATTCCAGGCATTTGCCCAGTAAGTGTCTCAAGGTTTTCTGTCATGGCTGCTAGTGCCACAGGGTTTTCCAGATGGTAGCTGAGCTATGATTAAAAAAAATCTTCTTATGGCTTCAGATCTCTGGTTTCTCTGCCTTTGTTTGACTTGGTCTGGAACATTCATCTGCATAATTTAATTCTGCTGTTCCTCTGTGCACAGCTATGTGGTAGAACAGTTGTCTAAGGAATAAACAAAATCATACATGCCTTTGTCTTTATCAGCTGCCAGGTTATTCCTCCATGCTTGAGTGGTCATACTAACAATAGGTTATGTGGTTAAATTGTTTGGTTTCTATTGCTTCATGGATATAATATGCCAGACATTTAGAAAGAAATGTTTTTCTTCATTGTAACTGGGAGATAGGATTTTTTTCCCTATTCTTCCTGGAGAGGCATAATTTTTTTCCCCTGTTGTCTGTGCCTATGACACTTATTTTTGAATATTTTTGAATCTCCTTTCCTTACCTAGTGTGCCATGTTCCATGTTATCAGACACTTGGTGGGAGTGTGGGCCTGTAGAAAAAGGCCAGCTACCTGTAAGTTTCTTATCTTTCTTCTCATTCATTTTTCTTTGTTTGTATTCAGCTTAAATTTTTTCTTATTGTAGCTCAAAACTCTGTAAAGAAAGACTGTGATTTGTGGCTAGGAGATCTCTGCCATTAGTAAATGAATAACAACAAACAACTGTTTTCTGATTGGAGGTAAGAACATGACTGAGTTAGCCAGGGGGATGCTTGAAGAATGGTCTTGGAGAAATGTCCTGAGGAAACGGATTGAATTCATTAGCTTCAAATTCAGTACTGTAATAGTAGTTACTACTATAAATTCAAGGTAGTATAGTTATGCAAGAGCAATCAGCTACACAAACAGAGTAAGAACAATTGGTTAGATAGCAGTTCTCGCAGAAAAGTATCTGAGGGTTGTTGTGTATCACAATTTGGAGTTACCATTGCCATGTTTTTTTTCAAAAATGGCAAACTTCTTACATTGATTTATAAACTAGTTTTTGCATGCAAGATGTGTGAAGAAAATTCCTGCTCTGTTCAGAAATGTTTAGGACTCAGCTGGAGTACTGTGGCTGGTTTGGGGCATTTCACCTAAAGAATAATGACAGAGGCTCAGAAAAAAAGAAAAAAAACCCTTAAAGGCTAAAATATATAACCTATAAAAATACTGGAAACACTGGGGTTACTTAGCTTAAAGAAATGGAGACTTGAGGGAGATGTGATTATAGTTCTCAAGCATTTAAGTGACTAGTGCAAAGGAGAAAGGAATAACTCTGGTAAACAGGGACAAAACACAAAGGATTTAGAACTGTAACTACAAAGATGCAGGCTATATATTTAGAAAAACTTTCTGACAGAAAGGACAGTGAAGCGCTAGAATAAATTGCCTGGGACTGCTAGAAGAACGTCTGCAGCAACAGCAGATTAGCCAAGCATCAGCCAGGACTGTGTTGAAACAGAGGGGGTCTTGGAGAAAGGGGGTGGACCAGATAAACCCCTGAGGTCCTGTTTTCTGAGTCACTGTGGCTTAGCAATTTTATAAATCATTACTGGCTTTTAACATAGCCCTCTTTTACTACACTGAAATGTATATTGCTGGATTTAAATAGATATTTTAAGATTTCAGTTGGTTTAGTTAACCGTGCATCAGTTCTAGCTTAAAAACTGTCAATGAAAAAGTATCATCTGGAAAAATGTGAAATGAACCAAGTACAAACTGTGCATCTATGTTGAAGCAAATGTGCCAATTGTGTAGCATCTTCTGGCTGATCTGCACATGACATATAGTATTTGCAATTTGCTTACAGATCAAGACATTGTCTTCAGACTTTTGAGCAGCTGAAGAAAGAGTCCTGGTTAGAAGAATCCTGATTCCCCTGATGCCACAAGCAGGGTTATGGGACTAGCAGTACCTTGAATGCTGACAGATGTGTTAAACAATATAGTTGACAGAAGAATCCTCTACTATTTGCCTTTTTTTCAGGGACTTCTGACTAGCTCAAGGTTTAATATCAACTTCCAGGAAAATACTTTGTTCCTTCTCAAGAGATGGGGATTTTGCAATAGAAAGAAGAGCATACTCTAGCTCTGACCTTGAAATCCAGATGAAGTCTCTCTCTCTGATATATTTCTTTTCTGTCCCAATTAACCTGGAGAGATACTACTAGACCGTATTAACTTTATTTTAAGAGTCATCAGCAGTAATTGCTTACATTGCTTATATCTGATGAGGATATGGCTCCAAATCTATATTTATTAACTGAAGCAATAAATGCTTTAGATCAGGTACACAAATGTACTACTGTTTCTACATGGCAAAATGATCAGTTTTTAATAGCTAAAAACTCTCTGCTCTTATTGTGTTAGAGGTTTAGATGCTGTAGATATTTTCTCACTATTTTGGGACTGGCCATTGTCTTTTGTTCAAGCAAAACCCTGTGGGGTTGAGTCTGCGCATGACTTCCCTTGGGGTTTGTTTGAAATAACCTTGTTGGAGTCAGTGAAGTTCTAGCTAAATAAAAAGATATGTAGCAGCAGAGTTGGATTCTGACATTTCATGTGTAAGTGAAATTGATTTCAGTTAATAAAATGCCAATGAAATTGAATAGAGACAGGCAAAGAAAAGCTGCTCACTTTTGAATATGAGTGACTGTGTTTTTGGAGCTCATATGCCATTAGACAGTGTACAATTGTTGGAAAGGAGAATGTGTTACTGGATGTTTTGTTTACACTGATTTCAGTGGAAAAGTATTTGTTTACAGCAGCCTTGCTGTAAACTCTGAAGGAACTTTGGTTGTAGTAATCAGCCAGATCCAATAGTGGATTGCCAGGTCATGGTAGAATAATTTTGCAAAGCTGCCTAGTAGCAGAATTACCCTTTCCATCTTTCTGTTCTCATCCATGCACTGATATACTGTATTATTCTTGTAGTCCTGTGTAGATTTTTTTCATTCTTTCTAGGTTATTTCTCTGCTGAGGGGCTTTTTCAGGCCCTGCCAACTCCTCTGTAAGTTATTTGCTTCCTGTTGTGCTGTCTTCTTAACATCTCATGACACGTTCATTCAGTAAATCCTTTGATCCCCTTTTACCCTCCCTTTATAGGGATATATCTACTAAGACTTCCTAAGGCTCTTTTTTCCCTTGTAAAAGAGACTGTAACCCCTTTTCTACTGGATTCAGTGGTTGTATTTCTGAATGGCTCAAACAATCTGCACATGGTGCAGACACATCTGGAGTGACGTGCTGCACACTGCTTAAATCCATCGGCTGGGACTCCGGAGAAGCAGTGGGGATGCAGACTGGTTTGCTGCCCAGTAGGAGAAGAATCTGACATGCATTTAGCATAACACACTGTCTTATGATATGTTTGTCAAGGACTTGAATAGGCTTGGGTGGGGATGCTGTCTGTTCTCTGTCTTTGGCCATAGACTGGAGATGTGTTAAGCCCACTGCCAATTCACTGATTTACATACAGGTTGTGAGTGGTATTAGTTTCCTCAAGAGGTCCTAAAAAGTGGGTAGTAGTAGGAAAGGATTAGTGACATTCTGAGTTGGGGTTTAGGGAGGCAGGTAGGAAGAGAGTGGAGATTTTATGGTTGGGGAAGAGGAGAAACAGTGGTTTCTAGAAGAAAGCTTATAAAACAAACAGCAAAGTTAGGAGCAAAAGAAAAGCCTCAAGCGAATGGCTTTAAAGAGAAAGGCATGTAAGCTAATACATGTGTTTTAAATAGTACTTAAGGAGTTACCAGACCTGTTAACTTTAGTATAAAGTAGCAGCCGAAATGGTTTATAACCAGGTGTTTGTGATTAGAGAGGGAGTCCTTAGGCTAAAGGGTGGGGCACACCACTAGATTTTAGTAAGATGGAAAGTAACTTTGAGCCTTAGGGAAACCCTGATGGGTCACTGAGTGGGTGGCTCCCTGTTGTGGGGATTATTACTTTTTCAGAGTATGCACATCTCAGTTTTGAGATGTGATGTGACCAGAAACCTAAAGCTAGTCAGACAAATGAAGGACTAGGAGACATAAAGAAGGCAGAATCTGATGAAACTGTTTGAAGGGGTACTTCTAGGCTTATAGATAGTGCCTATAAAGTGGGTGGGTTGCTTGTTACTGCAGCACCCTTTTTTAGAAAAACTGATGCTTTCACCTAATCCTTTTGAAATCTACTACTGCATCCTTGCTTCTTGTTCTGACTTTGTTGCCTGTGAGAATCACTGATTGACCTTCTTCACACAGTAAACACGGGCTTCTGGCCATTAGCTCAAGGCTCCTTGTGTGCCTTGCCTGTCACTTCCCTGTGTTTAGTTCTGTCAGTGGGTCAACCTCCATTTTTTGCATTTCCTTAAACTTCAGACATATTTTGCCCATCATGCCTTGCAAGTACAGCAAATCTGTCAGTCTGCAGCTCTTTTGTTATGCAGAATTTAATTCTGGGCAAGGCTGCTCAGTGAGAAGTCAGATGCTGCTTGAAGCAATCCTCTATCGCAGACACCTTGGCTTTGGGCATGTTCCAGCTTTGCCTCTTGCCCTATTGCTCTCCCCTGTAAGCCCTACTCTTTGTAGCAGCCAATTCTAAGGAGGGCACTATGGGAGCTGTGATGTTTTCCATTAGTTTTCCTTGGCCTAACATATCAGGAAGTGAGATTTAGGGACGCCTGCCCCACAGGTTAAGCCAAGCTGTTTCATCCTGAGTAGTGTCATCTAGAAAAGTCCAGGCAAGCAGCAAATGAGAATCCATTTCACTGTCTTTTAAAAATATTTCCGTCCTCCCACTCTGCTTCATTTATTCTGTGTTTTGATTGTCTTGTTATAAACCTGGATCATACACTCTTTAGTGTAGGAAATACATTCTTATCCTGTGATTGGAAATGCATTTTTCTGCTCGCGTTGTTCTTTGATAGGGTGCACAATTGTCATTTTGTTCAAAAGTGATAACTGAGTAGTACCGGTGAAAAAGAAAAACTGCTATTAGATAAGTAAAAGGTGGCAGGACTGCTTATTTAGTCTGCCGTGTAATCCTTGGATATCTGCCTGTTCTTTTTCCCTGATGCAATTGCCAAGATTTTTAAAATTCCCCTCTCCCTGATGGGAACTAGATTGTCAATATGTAAGAAAGCAAGATTTTAATATATTTTTTAAGGTGGGCTATAAGTGCTGCAGTGAAGGCAGCTGAGTGATGAATATTCTTGAAAATCTGGTCCTGTTTGGAGAATGTACTACAAAATGTGTCCGAAAAGTGAAATGATGTTTCCCATGTGATTAGCCTTTTGTGGACGAAGACTCTTTTAAGCAATGCTATATTTGTGTCAGCTAGCAAAACCCCTTTCTGTAATGCAGTGTCACAAACATTTCTTTTTATGATCCTAATTTCCATTGATAACATTTCCTTGGAAATGGTATCATATGAGCACTTATGCAGAAAAAGAACGGCTTGTCACGGAGTTGTCTACCCTTGTTAGCTTCCTTGACAAATTTGCACCCGTTTCTCATCTCGTGTTCTTAAGCCCTTCATAGTCATCAGCCCTCTGATCCTTTGTGTCTGTGGGGAGAGGCAGGGTGTGCATTCAGTGGTCATTTTGAAGATGAATGTGTTGGATAGTTTTGATTAGTAATTTGCTATTTTAAGTCCACATTGTGCTTTGATGACTCTTATGGGATTTTCTCTCACAGTAAGGGACAAAGATCTAAGGGGTGCCTGTTTAGTTCTTCTCATCCTGTAACAATACAGAATGTCATCTCGGCCTAAGTAGATACACATGTCACCAGCCCCATGGCACTGTTCTGAATAAAAAACATTACCCTCATACAAATACTTGAATATTTAAGAGGATTTAAGGGAAGGAAAACAATAAATGAAATCCTTCTAGAATCTGAAGCTAGTCTGCTATTGCCTCATACTCAGTTTAAAAAGAAAAAGGTCTTAAAATATCTCTTATTAATTTTTAATGCTATTCTAAAACTTAACAGAATTAAGGGTTTCCTCTTTCCAGGCTTATATATATGACAGGTTTATAGCAAGAGGCTGAGTGTATGTTATCTTAAATCCAAGTATTCTTCCCACTGATCCAATTAGCTTTTTATTAGAGGTCTTAATCTAAATATAATATCCCATTCTGAATTCAATTACTTCAGCTGTTTCCATCTCCCACTGTAAGGTGTTCTTGGTTTTTACATACCTCTGCTCTTGTCTAGACTGTAAGCTTGCAGAGATTAAAACTATTCATTGTTCTGTATTTAAGGTACTACCACGCTATTATACTCGATACCTTTTTGCTTGTTGCTTATTAAGATGATGTGGGTTAAAAATAATCATTTATAATAATGCTGCATATTTACATGGAAAACACTATTACTTTGAAACTGGATTCTGCCACTCTTAAGTTGGGAAGTACTTTACTCTGCATGTATTTTATATGCAGTACTTGTTCATTAAAAACCCTGTCCAGTGAAAAAAGTAAGTCTGTGGTTAGCCTTAATGGAGTCAAGTCTATTTGAAGTCTTAAAGTTATGCATGCACTCACATGCTTGCTGAGTAAGTGCCAAGAGCATTATTCAGTAACTGTCTTCCCTCTTTGCTGTATGGGTGTCAGAATCCAGTCCCAGACTCGGATGTGATGCTGCAGTTGCCTCCTGCCTGAGGTTCGTCTTACAGCTCCGGGTAGTCTAGCTGAAGCTAGCACATTACTTAGGTTGTCAGTACTTGGAGGATGAGTCTCTGATGGCCCCAATCCTGTCAACACTTCTGCATGTACTTAGTTTAGGATTACTGATGAGCTTACAATGAAGTGCATATGTAAGAGCTGGCAGGACTGGTGTTATAATTCGTAGCTACTAAAAGAGATTCCTTAATATACCTATTGTATTTTAATTTAAGATGATTTTTCAGTAATCAAGACATGTTTACTGCAATCAGCAAACATTTGCTGGAACCAGGACACTACATGTTAGCAGAAACCAATATGTCTGCAAGAGCTGGTACTGTTTATTTTCCTACAACCAACTATATTTTAACCCCCGCCACCACCATACTGAATATTTCAGTTCAAGTTAGTGCACAAGATGAGCCTCAGCTGCATAATTTAAGAGACAGAGCAAGTGAATTTCCCATGACCTGTATTTTATTTTCCCACTTAAATGTGAACCATCTGAAAATGACCCTTTAACCATCTTGATGCAGTTTGATTGCCTTGGTGCATGTGCTTATTTACCTTATGCTTTCTAACTGCTGACTTACCTAGAGTAACAAGCTGGTGTATTTTGGATTCTGACAAAGTTTAAATTCAGAGGCAGTAATGCTTCAGCCTTTTTAGCATGAATGGGGGGGTCTGTGCTATCACTTTTTATTTTGACAGATATAGCCACATAATCTTTCTCTGATTCACTACCTTGTAAAGCAATTAGCTTTATCAGATGAAGACCTGTACCTCTGTATGGCACCCAATCTGCAGAAACTTTGAAAAGTGTGTGGCTGAGAAACTGCTTGAATTCATCACATGACCATACCTCCTCTTTGCCTTTCTAAAAGGTAATTTCCAATACAAGATCAGATTGTGGTTAATACTTTGCTAAAAATGCCCTCTGACTTTTACAAATTTTAATTTTGTGCAGAATTCTTCCCTATTGTGTTTCCTCTGTAGTCACTGCAACTAAGACTGAGTAATTCAACCTCTTGTCATGGGTTATGTCCCTTGCTGCCAGAATGAGTGGTGATGACATGATGATTGTGGTACATGATTAAATGGGATGTGTGATGATCATCATAATTAAAAAAAAAAAAAAAAAAGGAAAGGAAGAGGAAAAAAGCATGACAAGCCTAAGTGAAGGCTGCTAATGTGGCATGTTGGGAGATCTGCATAACAGTCTTGCTGTTTTTTCTTGTCCAAAAAGGGCATTAATTGTGTGGGCTTTTCTTCTTCTCATCCCTTTTATTTATTTATTTTTTTAAAAGCTGTGTGGTGCCATGCAGATTCTACCAGCAAGTCCTGAAACTGGTCCTATGGTGGAGGAGCTTTGTAGGGAAGTTGTAGTCTGATGCTGTTTGATTCCTACTGTCATCTGATTTGTACTCTCAGAGTGATGGGAGACCTGCGGTGCTTATGCCTTCAGCTGCTCACCTGGGCTCCTGCAGCCCTGTTCTACCATGCCAGTTCACGGAAGCTCTAGTGTGTGATTTTCTTTCCATCCTGTTTGAGAATGATTGTGCTGAGCTAATAAAGACTGAGGTGTTTTCACAAACTGGAGTTACGGAGAGCCCAGATGGTTTACTGGAAGGCTTCCCTGTGCCACGTTCCCCATGCCTTTCAATAAAATAAATCTTGTTTTCTGTACAAAAAAATCATTTATAGACTTTTTTCTGTAAGTTCAGACATTTCAGTGAAAACTCCTTTTTGTTTCTTTGCCTCTCTTTTATTCTTCTTTTATTCTACTTTTGTTTATTTTTTTTCTATTCTGTATTTAGTGAAAACGACTGGATGGCAATGCTGAAGAATAAAGTTCACAGGAAAACAGTACTATGGACAAAAAGGTGTAACCTCCATGTGGTATGGTTTGATGCTCCACCTGGGGTCCTGAATCTCCCTTGAGTTCTTACACAGATAGCCCTTTATGCAGGCCATAAGGTCCGGTCCTTTTCATCCTTTAGTATATCCACCTTCACAGTAGCTGTGAAGAGAGGCAAATGTCTTTTTTTTGCTTGTCTACATATTAAAACTTGCAAAAGTCTTACATATATGATTTAGTAATATGCCTTCTTTATTTTCAAGAGGGTAGAGATGATCCTGAAATAATGGATATGTGATAATCTGTGATCCAGTTTTTCAGACTGAAACACAAGCCTCCACAGTAAGAGCCTTTGTGATCACCAAATTTTCTATGGCTTATGAGGCACTTAACATAGGCTTTTTGGATTTACCCCATTTTTTTCTGCTCTCTTCTGCATATTCTGCCAGATGACAGAGGGGTGATGCCATGAGATGTTTCTGCAGCTGCTGAGTTTTGCATACTCCTGGCTCAGACTTTAGGTGGTGAAAGAAAGGATTCTTGTTTGTCATACACATAACACTATACAGAGTGCTTTTGGACACTTCACAATGAAAGGTAGCTTGTAAACTTTACTGTATTACCTTTTTTAAAGTAAATTTCCTCTGTGTTGGAAAGCCAAGCAATGCTTTTACAAAATATTGCAGCTCTGTCTGCTAACCAGTAAAAATGTGGAAAAAATCAAGCCTGTAGTGCTCTAAGCAATCTTTTTGTACTTGTGCTATTCCTTTAATTATTGACAACTTGCATGTGAGCTGCAAACCAGAATGTAATAGTGCAGGTAGTTTTACTTTCTTTCAGCAAAAAGTATTAACTGGTTCTGTGGCTCCACTGAAAAAAGGCAGCCCATCCCAAGGAGGTGGTAGGAAAGAAGCAGTAAAGCAGGCAACAGGGAGAAGGCCTTCATCTCAGCCTTTCCTGCAAATTCTTGTGCTGGGCTGTTGATGAGAATTGAGCTTACAATGATCTATGCACTGAGGTATGTGTGCTCTGTTGGTTTTCTGAATATACAGAAACAAATGTTTACTGCAGTGTTCAGTGCACAAGTCATAACTAAATACACTCTGGCCCTTTCTCCACTAGCAATATTTTGTCCTCTCTGGTAAACATGTTATGTCCAAAATCAGGGTCACAATTTGTCATTTTACCACTAGTAGATGGATGCTGGCAAGCTTTCTAGTACAATGAAAATGTTTCTTTGTTATTTATATTGTTCATTACTTATTTTCAGTGTGTTCTTACTGATATATAGATATATTTTTTGTGGCTGCATTGTGAAATTTATTTAAAAAATAATACAGAAAGGAAGCCCTTTTGATAAAAGTTATTCTTGTGGTTTGGGCATAYAAAATGTTCTTTAAAATGTATCACAGGTCAGGTTAATTGCATTATTAATACTTACTCTAGGTGTATTGTTTGTCACAGTTAATTCATGCCACTGCACGGTTAGATCCAGCAACAAACTGAGTGAACTCTTTTCAGCAGAAGATGTCTTGATCAAATATGTTGCATTTATAAGAAAAAAACATCATTTTAAATTAAAAGTTGAAGCTTAAAATGAGAATATTGCATGTTTCAAGCAAACGTTTTGGGCAGAATTTCATTTTTAGGAATATCTCATAAAACCAGGACATTTCCAGGAAAATCAGTAAAATATGAGGTCTTTTGAACCATAGCAGAGCCAAATACGACATACAGCAGGAGAGCATTTGTATGAAACCTTCACCATGAACAAGACCACAAAATAAGAACTGTGGTATATGTGTTTATAGAACAAACTTAAAGAAGAGCCGTGCTTATCATGTAGAGGATAAGCTGACATGGCTGAGCTCRAGGAATTAGTTGGGGCTTCCATATTCTGCTGAACTCTGTATTTTTATTAAGTTTTAAATGTGAAACTTTCAATTTACATGTATTTGTAATTCATTGCTTATTATATGTATGCTGTTTTCTTCTGCCGCACTTAGCAGAGCAATGGCATGAAAGAGGGCAAATTTTCTCGATAGGGCACAGATCTATAGAGAGGTTATTTTTTGTTTATGCTTTTTAACAGTTAAGAGGGAGATCTTATTTTTCTTATGTTTTGCTGGAATGCCCACAAAGTCCAGTAATGGTAAGTCCTACATGAAACCCACGTCCCAAGAAAAGTTTGTTTTATTTAGATGTAATTCCTCTATATTCTGGATCAAAGATTCAACTCTCTTTTCTAAGCTTTATTAAAAAAAACTTCAAACCCTCCCCAAACAAAAGAAGTTTTCCTTCTCAGAACAGCATCTGTTATTTAGCAACATAAAAATTTCTATAAATGATCCCAGATTTTCCCTGCACAAAGATATAAACAATTGTTCCACACTCAAGTCTCCCCCAGATTCGCTGCCTTTCTGCATGAGAGAAGTGGGAAAGGAGGCTCCCGGGGGCAGGAGGGGGCTTGCAATAGGATGCACATCTGGACAGAGGTGGGTTGGAGGAGGGATGGCTGCTGGGCCTCTGTGTGTTTCCCTTTGTAAGCTTAGGTGGAAAAAACTTCTCTGCTCTGTGGAAGCCCTCCACCAGAGGGGATTTTTGAGGCACAACTACTGCTGCATTTTTTAGCAGCCAGACTACCAGAGGAACTGGTCCTGCTGCCCACCTTGGCCAAGGATTGCAGGCGGTGATGTTGGGGAGGCCCACCCTCCCTCAGAGCGGGGCTGTGAGACAGAGGTGGGGGCAGACCACAGAGCTGCCAGAGACTGAAGGTTCTGTGACTCTGAGGTTCTCTAATATATGTAATTTCTGCAGGAAGAGCAGAGGGGGCCGACGATCTTTTGAAAATTCTTCCCGTTATTCATATGCTGGGAGGTTTGTTTGTTTTGTTTTTTAAACACTCTTTTAGTGGGTAATTAAATAGAGCTGTAATTGAGCAACAAAGAATTATGGCACAAAGAAATAAATGGCAGTTCTAGAGGCACCAATTGCTTCATAAACTCATGAAATTCATGAAGTTCTGCTTTGGAATGCCTGCTGTAATGGTGCTTTATCCTTAATACATGAATATACAACTTACTGACAACTTCAACCATGCCTTCACCTAGCTTAATTCCCCCCTACCCCAAGCCATCCAATTTTTAAAAAATGTATCAGGAGATCTTCAATGATTCAATAAACAAGGACACCACTTTTCCCAATAAGTCTTGGGATGGCTATTTAATATATCTTATACATATACAAGAAAATCAGTTTATCTGGGTCAGGTTGTTGTTTCACAGTGAAGTTCATTTCTCCTTATTGTTGTCCTTGTCCTTGGACTATTTCCCTTCTATTCTCTTACAGGTGATGACTCCAGACCTCTCCTCTGTGCTTTGAAAATTCTGCAATAATTACTTTCATAATTGACCTAGATATTATTCCTTGATTCTTTAGTGGATGCCTTGCCTGCTAACACCTCTTTCAGGTCTCTTCAGAGTTGCAGTACTGATCTTCCCACTTACTTTCATTGGCACCAGTTTTCTTTTAAATGTGAATTATTGTGCCCTGAATACAGCCTCAGTGAGCATACCTGTTCAGGGTTTGCAGYTGGTGATTTACTTGAAGAGTAGCAGCAAATTATCTTGAAAGCAAGGGCTGGAGGTAAGGGCTGGAGGAGGCTGTATTATATGTAAGAAAATCTTGCTGTTGGAGTTCAAGTCCTAAAAGGGAGATTTGTACAGACATTCACTTTGCATCCTAACATGATACAGAAATGTCTTATTTGTCATCTTGCTGAAGTTGATTTGATTTGAATTCAACAGAACCTTAGAAATGCTTTTATACTGCTGCTTTGATATTTTTATATCATAAAAAATTTTATATATTGACTCTTTGTTGTTTCTTTTTCTTTACATGTTCATGACAATGAAATGATTGGCTGTGATATGCAACAATAAAGCAAGAATGACTTAAACAGAGAAACTATGCCCCCTTGAATACTCTCTATCTGATTTTAAAACTTATGTAAAAATCCTTGTAACTGAAGTTACCAAGCTCAGCAAGGAATTCTTGACTTTCTGTGCTAGCCTTTGTTCTTGCCAAGGTGACTGACTGCTCAGAAAATCTAATTATTTTGTACTGGCATTTAGAGACTTCATCTGTGAATAGGACCCCTAGTCTCTTGTTAGCCAGACCAACTTTTTATCTCCTGGATCCTGCTGCTTCTCTCAATATTTCTCTTTAATTTCAATAACTTGTTTTTTTAGAGGAAGAGATTTTGGGTGAGGGATCCAGGAGTAGAGACCAAATGAACTGTTATTGACTGGCCAGATGCTCAGCTGGACTCTGAGTTCTTGCAGTGTGCAGGAGTCCACGACCAGCAGCTGTGGGTGAGGAGCTCTTTGATGTTATTGGTTAAGATGGGAGGGAAACATTATGGCCTTCCCTTACCTCAGGCCTTGAGCAATACTGTGTCTCATTCTGCACCTTTCCAGGGAATGATGAAAATCTCTCGTTCCGTTTTTGTTGAAAAAGTTCACCAAGAAGCACTTCATTTAAAAATATGTTGTTTCTCTGAAAAACCTGACATTGTTAGAAATAATATTATTTTAAAGCAGTGATTGCTTTCATTTTGCTTAGTTGTTTTCTTTTCTCCCCTAAGCACAAAAAGTGAATATGATCTTAAAGATGAGCACTGTTTATCTTCATCAACACCTGTCGATTCAGTCTACTTATCTGGATTTTTGCATGATGTCAGTTGGTGAAGTTTTTGTGTGCCTCATCTATATGTGTAGTAAAATCAATATTTTGGCTTGGACATGTGGATTACTGAATGGTATGAGATCTAATTACTGGAGAGACTGCTCTTTTCCCCTCCATCATGCTACTTCCATGGAAACTGGCAGAAATGACCAAGCAAGCATCCTTTCCAGAGACAGAAAGCCTTTGGCTGTTTGTGATCTTACCACCTAGATTTATAACCTTCCTGGTGTGCTTCAACATCTTATCCTGTCTTAGGGTCCTGAAGGGAGAAATGCCTTGCTGTTGGCTTCACTGGGCTTTGGATCAGGAACTGTAGCGAGAATTTGCTTCTTGTGGGTCTTAGTTTCCCACAGTGATGCAAGCCATGAAGTTTTGTTGTGATGAGAAAGGTGTATTGATGCAGTCTGCTTCAAACGTCTCATGCACAGTGGCAAAAGCCTGGATGTTGGTCTCCCTGGATTTCCCATACAGTCAGGAGAAAGAGAAGGTACTCCTCCAGAAGTCAATTTAAAGTATCTAATTTCGGCTTCTCCTCTGAATCCTCTCCTCCCTCTGCAGCCAGGAGAGAGGGAGAGACAATTAATGTATGCACCTGCATGTAGGTGGTGGCCATACCTGTGCAGATGCTTTCCTTTGGAAGTCCTGCAAGTGAGAGATGAATGATAATTAGAAGAAGATAGAATTTTGGGAAGATTCTTGGTTGAGGAAGTTTCTCTGTTAAGAAGGGGGGAAAAAGATGGGGGAATTACTGAGAATTGTCAGTGCTCACCCTAGCTCTGCATACCAGAGCTCTTCTAGGTGACTCAGCTCCTGTGAGACGCAGTGGCTGTCCTGTTGCTGAAAAGCAAATCCTGGCACATTTACAAGAATGGGACAAATGCTGTTTTATTAGCAGAACTGCTGTGGCCAACAGCTTGTGCGCTGTAACAGTCTGAGCGCTGATCTACCTCCACTACCAGCAGTGCAGGAACTCTCGCATTACAGAAGACTAGTGTGCGTAGTAAGTCACCCCATCAGGGTGCCAAATACTGACAGCGCAGTGCATGCGCTGGCAAGGGTGCTGATCTCTGGGAGGGGGCTTGGTGTGTGAAAAGCTGTCCGTTAACTCTCACTTTGGACCCAGTGATAGGCTGTCATGGCTAACTGCATCTCTTCCCCCAACGGTATATTTGCACTGCTTCCCACATACTGATCCTGGCACTGCCCAGCCCCAGGTGAGCTACATCAGTGACCTAAACTGGATGCTAATGCTCCATCCTGCTTTCCAGCGCTAGCCAACCATTCAACTGACTTAGGTGTATCCTCAGACTGCACCCTTAGCATCAGGAGACTGAGAAAACAGTGGTTTTCTGAGAGGCTACAACTCAACTGTTAAGACAATATTTTAGATATTTATTTATCTGTCCAAGGGTGTCTTCTAGATTTTGCTGTTTCTGAAATCATTTGGTCTCATAGTTTCTTTTCTGCAACAGTACCTCACTGTCACTGTCTTTTGTGATATCATTCCAAGATCCTCAGACAAAGACTTTTTTAAAAAGAAATAGGTTTCAGTAATTCAGACAGACCTCTTAAGTGTCATGTGCTGAATGCAGGTCTTGCAAAATTGGCTTATTAGTTAGGCTTTTTCTCTTCTCTGCTGACCAGCTGGCACTGACAAGAATCACAACCAAATGGAGATATTTGTGCATGATTGTGTCAGACTGGATTTGATCAGCTTTGGCCCAGCTCTCAGTGGATACTAACAGTGTAGTAGCTTCACTGAGTTCAGTGGAGCAAATATTTGGAAATAGGATTGCTTTAAGCTCTCTGAGGTGCTGTGAAATCTCATATTGCACAAGTCTGCTGTTTACCAGAATCCTGAATGACTTTAGGGCTCCCGAGGGTTCTCTCACCTCTTCTGCAATGAAGACCTTTATAGCTAGAGATGCACAATGAATTTCTGCCAAGATCAACTTTCCTACCTCCAGTACGTGCACGACAATGAGGAGAGGGCACCCAGAGCAGTGGTGCTCTTGCCTCTGGCTGAGGTCCTGGTAGGGATGTGCTAGTTTATCTTAGTGCACATTAGAGTAATGAAGAGGAATATCTGAGGCGTTTGTATCTGGCCCCTATTTGCCTTCTAGGCAAATACCAGATTCAAGGGGGGGGGGTAAATCCTCCCTTCCTCATAGTCAGTAACCCACTTCCCACATAACCCACTTCCTACACATCCACTGTCTTCCTCCTTCCCTGGCAAGATGGTGATGAGATCTGGGCAAAAATGACTTGTGGTCTGGCTCTGGACCAGAGCCTGTTATTTGAAAGGCCTCATCCTACACCCCTGCTGCTGTAGGAACCCCCTTCCCAGTTGCAGTCCACGTGTGATACTTGGACTCATCATTCTGGGCTTTGCTTGGCAGGAAAAAGGAGTGTATAATCACTCACAGGTGCTCAAAGCTAGTGTTACGGCAGAGACTGGACTGATCACAGCAGATCAGGCAGGGTTTGACAGTTCATGTTATTGAACATAATGGAAGGCTCAGGTTTAGACAGTTGCTATAACACAGAGAGACTACATGTTTTCACTCCTGCTGTTTGGTGGAAACAGCCGCATGGATAGCATCCCAAGCTCCGTAAAGCTCAAAGAGTTAGTTTATTTTTCTTTCTGCTTACWTGCAGTTCATCTTCCTGAATGAATTTCTGATTCTCTCCCGCAACACCAGCGTAATTATAAAAAGCCTGTCTTGCCTGTTTTGCCTGGCTCTACTCTTGTGGTCCCAAAAGCTTAGTAATCAGCAGTAGTGTCATTCAGTGGCCAGCAGCAAACACAGAAGCTATGAGTGAAAGAGAAAAAGGGATGAGCTGTTCTGTGCTAACTATTATGGCTACCACATAGTTACAGTGCAATGAATCAGTACTGAAGCGGCAAGTTTCAGAGTTCCTCAGAGCTCAGAAAAATCTTTGTCATGGCCAGGTAATGACCAGGTTTTCTCAAGTATTGTAACTTGTTGTGCCTTCTTTGCAAAAAGACGTGACTATACCTAATTTTTGCACTGGCATTACGAAATGCTAGCTGTGCTGATATTGTGGCAAACATGCAGCTAGTGATCTTAAGGCTCCTTCAAAGCACTGTGCAAGAAAATAAAGAAAAATACAGTTTTCTGTCTTTTCCATAGAGGAGGTAGGAGAGTGGCTGACTGTCTTGTGCTTCTCCACATGCTCTAGCTCAGAGCTGAGGCATGTCATTGCAACCCACTGCCTCCATGTGAGAGAGAAAGATTTGACTGGAGACATTTGTCTTTGTGTACATGTGGTCTAGCACACATGGCTGTCGTGACTGTGGTGTCTGATCCAAGTCAGTGGAGAGGTCTCTATCTATGTCATTCAGGGCAACATCCACCCTCAGCATACACTAAATGGCATTGCAATTGCCATGTGACTGCACCTTGGTTATGGGAACTGGGAGTGAACATACTGAACCAGCGAGTGCTAATATGTGGGTTACAGCCTCTGTATAACTCCTGTCTCCTGCCCCTATCTATCGGTGTACTGGTGCTTGATCCTTCACACATGGGAACTCCTTGGTCAGCCTGATGTCTGCTTGCTGTGTTCCTGTGTTTTGTGGTGATATTGTAACACCAGTGCTTTGTGGTATTGGAAACAGTTTGTAGCTGGCTTGCACCTGTGCAAAATGGTTTTAAAATGCTGACATGCACATTCAGAGGCATTCTGTGCATGCCATCTTTACACTTTGTGTCAGTGTGAATGATTGCACGGTGTGAATAATTGTAGCAGAGAACTGGGCCTGGATTTGACTCTAAATCCCATGAATTATCACAGCACAAGAGGAGAAATTAAGTCTACAACTGGCACTAGATTTGGAGTAAAATCCTTCAAAATCTAACTAGTCTATCCCAGCCCCTCCTACCTGTCTTTGTAAGTAACATTGTCGATTCTGTACACTGATAAACTTCCTTCAAATCTGGGGTATCTTTTGGCTGCATCTCTCCCTCCACTGGAAATAACTTGCTCTGTTCCCTCCCTTCCCTCCACCCCACTCAAATTCTTCTAGCTGCAGCAGGGCTAGCAGCCAACTCCTTTTCTAAGCTTCCCTTGTCTTAGGCTCCATCCAGATGCTTTCGGAGAGAGGCTTGATCAAAGCAGACAGAGCTGTGATTGAGCCTTTTTGCAGGGAGCTGTGAAATGATAGTGTGCTCCCAGGAAAATTCTGCAGATCTCCGTGAGGCTACTTTGATGAGGCCAGCCTGAGCTGCCCAGACAAACTCACTAATGATGTGGTTTTCCAGAGCATCAAATATGGCACAAAGGAGAAAAAGAGATAAACACAAACATTTGGTTGGTAATGTGAGTGGTAGGAAGGATTTATTTTTCTTTGTGGCAAATCTGAGTTTTGAACCCTTTCTGTGCTATTATTTGCCATTCCCTCTTTTCTTTCTTTTTCAGCACAAATTGACTACCTTGCTCAGCAATGCCTTGACAGAATGGTACATATAATTTGATGAGGAATACAGCAGCAATAGTAATTATGTATTCTCTCCAGAATGGTTGCATTTACAAAGGAAAGCTTTGGCAGCTTGTGTTTAGTAACGGTTGCATCTGTGCATTTGTGTATATCATGGCCTATAAACTTCTAAGCATTTTTAAACATGACATGCATACAGTGCAAACAGTTTTCTGAAGATCCTAAAATAAACTTCTCAGGCAGCTGAAGTAAGGAGCACTTGTCCTTAGTGTAACCTATGCATATGGCATTTAGATTCATACTTTTCTTTCTGCTATGTATCTCATCATCTACAATCACTTTTACAGCCAATTACTGTTACACTCAATTATATTTCAAAAGGCTTTAATAGTGTAAGTGAAGTGAGTCTGGCTTACAAGAAGCTCCTCATCCCCAAAACCTCATTACCACAAGTAGTTTAAAATGGTCACATTCTTGGTAGGGTGAACAGCGAAGTTTGGACAGCTTGAAGTGTAATTGCAGAACTATTCAAACCTCTGGTGTCTGGTGCTGTTTTGTATGGACATAGGCATTTTGCTGTTGGATACTCCCTGGATCTCTCAGAGATTAAGATTAGGCATTTCTACTGCCCCTGCTACTCTTTTGGATAGAGAGAAGGCTTCATGCTCTGGCATTGCAAATCTGGCAATCTGCATAACTACTGGATTTACACACATGCACTCAAGTCACTGCCAGTGACTGTTTTGATAGGAATCCAAAATTACAGATGCTTTCCTAGAACACATTAAACTGTTGCGTCATCTAATGAATAAGTACTGATGGTCCCATTTTGGCATGTGTGAAGTGTGACAGTGTGTCAGAAAAGCAGCTTACGTTCTTATCACAGCCTCAGGTGGGCTACCTGACTGTCTCCTGGGAYTGCGAAGTGTGATGGGAAATGAGATGAAGATGCTGTTTCAGTAGAGTTCAACATAGACAAAAAGGTAGCAAAATCTTCATAAACAGATAAATCCTCATTTCGCTAAGTGGCTAGGTGAAAATTTTCATCAGTTCCTTTTTTGTCTCAACAAACTTATTCACTCCTCCTAATCTGCATGCCCTACTTAGCTGGTCATGATTTATCCTCATGTCACATTGATAACCCAAAGGTGGAGTTATTATAAAAAATGAAGTGTTTTTTCTCATAATAATTTAGAAAAAAAATAGTTGGAAGAAATAATTTTGAATTTTTCATCAAAAATGAAAAAGAAATTCAAGAGCCAACTGTGATTATTTTCCTTTCCTTCCAACATTCTATTATGAAACACATTTACTATTTGTGAACTGCTCTAGTATAAGGGCAAGTCATGTAATTCCCAGAGAAGGATGATATCAGGATATGAAAGAATCTAAAGTGAAACCAGATGAAAAATAAAGATTTGGGGCATTTGCTTTTATATTTCTCTTCAACTTTTGTGGAATATGCCTGGGTGCTGCTTGTGCCTGTATATTTTGTGAACTGAGGCTACAGTACCGGTAGCAAATGTGAATTGTTTCTTTTGCAACAGATATCCAGTTACTTGGCTAAGCATATGCTTGATTACATGACACATTAGAAATTTTTAGGCAGATTCTGAGGCATTGTGTCCACTGATTTCTTCCTCTGTGTTTTTTTTAAAATATTACCACAGCTGCCCCACAGACCCAATTTAAAAATACTGGAGTCACAAATGATGGTCTACCAGTTACGTGGCCTAGTGCTTGGACTTCTGTTCCCTTTGCATTTTAATAAGTATTGAGAAATACGCCATTGCTTCTGTGCTTAAGGAACCTTGCTGGTATATTAGAATATTTTATATGTATGCAAGAAGGATATAGCTGAATACAGCTTACATGAAAAGATATATGCCACAATATATGTGTTTACTTATAACTGGTCTCCAGGCAACTTTGAAGAACCAATGGACTATGCTGCTATCCGTTTTATTGCTGGAAGTGCTTGATCTTTAGAAAGTTGAAATGTTCCTACATTCGGATTATTAACATAATTCTGTCCTTTCATGAAACCTCATGTTGAAATGACTGGTTTGGAGATGATGAAGTAGTTATGAATTTTGATATCATATCTTTTATGTTATCTATGGTTTTCAAATGTTCTGTCAGCTGCAAAGTATGTGCAGGTGTTACCCCTGTTTAGCCCAAGACCATCTCATAGCAACACGCGCCTTTGTAATCACACAGATCAATTATGGTGTTTCTTTCTTAGCGGCTCTTTCAGCAGACCTCCTCTGTGAGGTTGAGAATGCAGCATGACTGTTTGCTCTCCAGCTTTAAGCTGCCATGCTCAAATTACACGCGCCCTACAGTCTTTATATTTCATGCCTATAAAATGGCAGTTTGATTTTAGACTAGTGGTGCTAATTTGACATTTTGGCTGCATTGGACACTTCCTCCTTTGGCCTTTGCCTTCATAGATATCACAGGGAAGTAGTTTCCATTATTGTATGTTAACTCAAGGGACGATAGGGCCTTTTCTGCTATATGAAACATGCTCTGTCTTGAAATTTGTGTGATTCTCCTTTAAAAGTATTAATGTTTTGAGGGTTTTCTTTTTTTGATATTTCACACTTGTTTAGTTTAACAGGTGTCAGACTTCTTTCAGCATGACTGAAATTTGACCAAATTTGCCTGGCTCACCCTGTGTAAGGCATGAGTACAGTAGTGCAAAGTATGCAGGGACAGTACTCTTCAGATGCACATGAAAGACTAGAGATATAAGGCTTGTGCTATGCAAAAGAAAACAAATAACAACTTGCTTCTGAGTGTAAGTAAACTGGAGCATCTGTGGACTGTAGCAACCATCTAACCAGAGTAGCTGGTTTCATACAGTGGGTCCATGTAGCAGGATTCAGGTACTGTGTTAAATCCCATGACCTTCCTAGTAGGCTTTAGGATGTTGCATTTGGGAATTGGGAAGAAGATGAGATAGGAACCAGAGGCAAAGCTAGAAATATGTCAAGCAAAACAGAAGTGAGATGGAGTTTAGCTTTCCCTTTCTGAGTGCCATTTACCATTAGAGTTCAAGAAAAGAGTTTGTTCCATGTTTCGATTGACTGACCCCAGCTGCTTCACCACTGTTGAGGGTGTTCACCTGCACACCAGGGCTCCCTGGAGCATAGCCCTTAGTAGCAGTGGGCTTTCGTGGCTGTTCTCTTTGCAGAGCTGCGGAGCGGTGCTGCGGGGTGAGAGCGGACCAACCCATGTGAGAAGGGAGAGAGGAACTTTCCTATGGTGTCAGTGCCAGTACGCCTCTCTATGCTTCATCCAAAATCCCATTTATCTGAAGATATGGATTTTGTCCAACACATATAAATGGTTAACTTTTGGTATATGAATGAATATAAAGAAGACAGTTTATATGCCAGGGAAAGCCAGGATTTGGATGTGGCTGTGGAAGATGTAAGTTGTACAGGGACACAGGCCTCTTCCTCCCTCCTGACCCAGTGGGTGCTATCTTTGGGGTTGCTAGTGGAGTGCTGCAGGTGCTTGCTCTTTTCTGCCTGACAACTACATCCAAGGATGTTGCTGAATAAAGGCTTTGAATGGTCCTTTTCTCAGTACATGGTAGCATTCACAGCAGCCATCAGTGAGAAACAAGGGTGCTCATCAGCCAGTTAGTATACTAATCCTACAACACTAATCCCGTCATTAGTGTGTTTGTATTCACACTTATCTCTGTTAATGGGGAAAAATATGGAAATAAATGTTGTTTATTTTATTTGAAATTTGTTACAGAAGAGTCTTGCACAGTGTGCTTCTTGGTTAGCAAACTAATGTGAACAAGAAACAGATAAGAAAAATAAATCTACTGCAGGAGGAATTTCTTGCCACAGTACTCAGGCACTCTGCAATAATTTGAAAGTGAACCACTAAATGACAGAGACATCTGATATTCTGGGCTATTTGTCTAGTAGGATGCAAAAGAGACTGGACATCTCTGACCTCTTCATTCTTTTGGGTGCTCATCTTGTGGCATTAAAATCACCAGCTGCTTTTGGAGGGAGGTGTGTGGGCAGGCCAGCGTGAGGGGGTGCCTGGAGGAAGGCTGAACGGCTTGATAAGCATTCCTCTGGGGCTGCGGTGTAGGACAGGAGCTCTCCTCCCTTTGAAGGGGATGATATTTCTAGATGTGCCAGCTCTAGGCTTTGGCTTTTACTGTTGCCACCTGTGCAGTGGTGGAATGTAAGGAATCTGTACTGTCTCTCTGAGATTTGCAAAACACAGCTGAGCATGAGGAGCTGATCTGGGCCACTGAAGGACAGACAGCAAACTGGCACACATGGTCTCCAAATACACATTTGTGTGAGAACTGGTGTATCCTTTTACTGTAAGTTCTGCTTAATGTCTAATCCCCAGGAAGACCTTTCTCTACAAATTTTCATCTTGATATGAGAAGATAGGAGTTTGCAGCAGAAACCTGCTGGGTGTTACAAAAATGGGTGCTTGTTACAGGGAGCAACTTTTGAAAGCTGCTTCGCCCCTCATGCTGTTGATCCAGATTAGGTCTCTGAGCCAGTGAGGGATCAAGAGGAGATGCAAGAGTAGAAGGGGGGAAATGCAGACACCTTTTCTTCTGAGCAGTGATTTAATGCATGAAAAACCAACCGATAAACCCTTTTCTGTGGCACCGGGGAAAAGTCCTATTGTGATCCCTCTCCCTGACCCCAGCTAGTTAAGATCTTTTCTCTTTTCTGCACTGTATTAAACAATACATCTTTAAGCAAGCCTTGCTAATGTCTGAGCCGGAACCAGGGCAGGGTGTTTCCCAGAAAAATGGGCAGTGCGACTCAGCCTTTCTAACGTGATTAGTGCTAGTGTGAAGTGTAAGCCACCTTGGGGAGGGAGGGAAGCAGGAGTGAGTGAACAGCAGCGATATGGTATTTAACAGGTGTTGGGTAGAGTAGAATCTAATGAGAATCATAGAAACACTTGAAAGCTTTTTAACTCCGTACAGGATTTGCAGGAGCTGTTGATAGGAAGCAGTAGTGACCCAACTGACAGTTAAAGAGATGAAAGCAAGCCCTTTGGATTAAATAAGATTTAGGAAATAAAAGGATTAGTGCTACACAAAAGCTAGATTTAGGGATTTATTTAACCAGTGCAGTGTGGCATGATGGGATGTGGGGCATCAGAAAGGAGATGAAAGACAAAATAAAAAGACGAATGCGGGAGGTAGTAGGGAGGCGAAGAATCAGCACATCTCCAGAAACCCTTCACAAATCTTCTTATAATTGAAAATGGCACAAAACAGGTTTCATTAGCAATCCTGGCTTCTTTACATAGCAACAAGAAGTGTTACAATGACAAGAAATCTTCTGTGATGGAACTGTCAGCTCAAATCTATGCTACAGGAGAGGGAAACTGATGTAAAAATGTCACTCTATTAAATTCATAATTCATTGTGCTTTCAAGTAAGACTAGTGAAGGGCCATTCTTGTTTAAGAGATGTCCATTTGGAAGTCTCTAATGAAGTTGACAGTAGGTCTCAGAAATGAGAGATGCGCATGTGTTGGAGGAGCCAAGAGTGTAGAACACTTCCGACTGGCCTCTCGCATGGGAATGTTTTATTTTGTACCTGAAAAAACAGGACTGATAGGTTTCCAGAGCTCAACTCTTTGAATAAATCATCTATAGATGATCATTTTATTATTAGAAAGGTATAGAAAAACGGATACATTAAAAATTTGGCTAGAATACCTCAGTTGTTCGCTCAGAGACCATTCCAAAGTCCACTGAGCACCATAGAGTGGCTACTGAGAGGGTTTGGCTCAGACCTTAAGGCACTGCAGTCAGGTAATTGTGGATGCTCTTGGCCTTTTGCAAGTGCTGTGTGATGAAAAGACCACCTTCTCTGTTACAAAGCTGCTTTTACTCCAAGGATAATCATGAACCTCTCTAGTGTGTCAGAGGCTATCAGGAAAATCAGAAATGCTCCTTTTTTTTTCCCTGCAAGTTTCCAAAATGAGCTTGGATTCTTGTTTAGGTGCAGAAAAGAATGTATTTTGTTGCCTCATTTTAACAAAATGAAGATTTTTTTACAGTCATAGATAGTCATGACCGGATTAGGGAGGTTTATAATGCATGGGAGATGTTCAAATTAAATTAATCCAGATTTCTTCTGCTAGCGTTTCTGAAAATACACTAGCATAGAAATACTTCTTCAGATGATATTCACTTTTCACTTGTTTTATTACCMTCCAGGGTTGTCAATAGGGTTACAAAAATGTTCAAAAGTTAGAAAATGCCATTATTTAAGTTTCTTGGGCACCTTTTGTATGGCCTTGTTTTGCCTAGGGTTTAATCACTAGGATGTGGTCCCAAAGCAGTTTTTTCACTGAACTCTGGCCTGCATAAATAATCTAGATTTAAATAATAGATTTAAATTTTATTTATGCTTGCTTTATATTTTTTGCAGTGTTCTCTGTAAAGAGATGTTCATTTTTGTTGGTTGGCTTTGGAAGGAAATGGAAACTCAACTGAAAATTCACAAAGAGTGCTTTAAAAGGTAATTTATTTGCTCACGGAAACAACCTTCAATGTACTGGCTACATGAGAAAATCCTGGCAAAACTTTTGCGTCTAAATTGTCCATTCATTTATTTTATTATTATTTTTGGTCAGTTCAATGAATGCAGTTAGTACTTGTTTTTCTTAATAACCTGGTCACCACATTATTAATACATAAACAATATGTTCATCGCAGACACAATTTTCAAAGGTAGCTGGATGTCTTCTTGGTTTTTCCAAGACACCTAGCTGGATGAAATGTCTAATAGCTCATGATGTCAGGATGCATAAGTCAACATCTTTAAGTGCTTAGGTACCCTCAAAATTTGAGTTTCTGAAGTTTGCTTTAAATAACTTCCTTGGGACTTTTGGGGGTATGCTGGGGTGGATGCAGTGGCAAAATCCACCTCTCCGGCGCTGACCTGCTTTTTATCTTCCTTCAGCCCCTGCTTCCTTGACCACATCTTCCCCCTTTCTTGCAAATGCGGTCAAACTCAACAGACGGGAACATCACTCTCCAGACCATCCTGCAGCGTAAGTCTGTCCTGGCCTCTGAACTCTGCCGCCTTGATTGTGTCATTTCCTTGCTTTTGAGGGCTTGAATTTATAGCCTGAACAGATGACCTGTAGCAGAGGGCTTTGTTCCTATACATTTTAGGAGGATGGTTGGTTTGCTGGTTTGGTTAATTTTTTTCTTTTTTTAAATCACAATGGAAAACCCACCCAATTCCACCTCAGAGCACCCTTCTGACACCCATGTGCCAAGGACRTGTTAAGGACTTCTTTTTGCCCCCAGCCCCTCCTTCCCCAGGGCCCATCACTTGGCTAAGTTTAAGCAGGTTTTCATAAACATAATAAATGTTAAATGCTGGAACAGGTTATTTCACATCCTTCCTCTTTAGAATTGCATGTACTTCATCAGAGCAGGAGGATGGTAATGCGGATATCCACCTATCTAATAAAGATCCCTGCAATTTTACAGTGGCTTTTTTTTTCAATGGATACACTCATCATTAGAATTTCTGTTTGTTTTTAAATCTGAAATCAATATCTTTCATGGGAAATGTTATTTCAGATGAGCAAAATCTGGAAAATGTATTTTAAAAAAAGAGAAAGTGAGGGTTTTAATAAAGGGAAGTTTGGGCATCATATTAAACAGTGCCTGTGATATTACATGTAAGTAGTAGTATATGGATGATTGCTTTAACCACTATTTCAGAACATCCTGGAACACCAATTTTTATATAAATGAATGTTTATGATTATCATTTATTCCAGACTTATGTGCTTGAAAAGGTTGCATCTTTTCTTTCTTTCTTGTTTCAAAATCACATTTAATACGAGTGTGCTTCTGCCCAGCTGTCTTCTCTCTCTCACTTGTCTCTCTTTCAATTAGAGTGGAAGAAATATTGAAGTATTGTAGCGGTGGAATTGAAATTCCTAAAACAGAACATGCCAGAGATTTCAGGAGCACAGAAAGCCCTCTTGTCCTCAGCCATGGTAGAATATTTTTCTGTTGTCCAAATGTCTCCCTGGGGACAGTCTTCAAGTGTAAACAATTTTTTTTCACTGTCAACGGAGCTTTTTACCTGGCAACTCCTGCTTTTGGTATCCTCCTACCAGCTTTTCCGATCCAGCCTTCTGCTGCTAATGTAACCTCGCTGTTTGAACTGAATGGACAAGAACTAACACCTCTCTCAAATGCTAACCAACATCTTTCTTTCAGCTCCAAATTGAAACTGGCAGAGCAGGCAACAGACTCTTCCATGCTAATCACATATTATAAATAGCTACAAAATAAGACTGCTAAGGAAAATGTGTGTGTTTTTTCTTGTCTTTGGTTTATTCATTCTCCGAACACTCTTTTTCTCCAGGTGATACATGTGGTTTAAGCTTAGAAAATGTCTGATGTCATCTTGGGAAACTACAGGGCTATAAACATGACTTCACTTCTCCTGCCTGTTTTTGTTAGTAGAAATCTTATAAGAAGACGATTTTTTTGGTGTGTTCTGTTGTGGTAAGCAGCAGCAAGCTGGGATGCTCAAATCACAGCTCAGATGGGCAGGCTCTCTGTGTAAAGGCATCAGATGAAGCTTATTGAACTCAGACCCTCTTTTGTAAGAGGTCATGGAGTTGATTGTCTCAGGCTTCTGGCCAGCTTTCATGTGAGCTGCAATATTTCGGTGACCTCAGCCTAGGGATAATGTAGTGGCCCTGGAATCAACTGTGGTTAAACATGAGCATAAACAAAGTGGAGATTTGCTGTGTGCCAGACGAGGTTACTTTCAAGTGTACTCGCAAACTCATATAAAATTGATGTCTTTGGTTTACTGCAAATATGTAATGGTATAAAAAGAAACAATATTCCAGGCAAAATAATATTTAATGCTTACCAGCTCACATACCTTGACCCTGTGATTCCAGTCTGCAGAACAGATCAGACAGTACCTCTGTAAATATTGGTGAATGGTGAGTGGAAGGATTGGAACGTGATGCCAGCTTCATTTTTTACAAATTAAAAAGTTTCTGCACTACTTATTTCTGCCCCCCATTTTCATTTTTCTCCTTGAATAAGTCGCTGAAGTCAACTTTATAGGGCAGTAGATCATATATAAAATGCATGTACATAACTTTGGGTATAGGCATGTCTTTTTTTTTTTTCATTGTGGGGTATTTATTTTGAAGGAAGTTACATATAAACTATCAGCAGTTCTTAAATGACTGAAGCATTCAACTGCTGTGTCTTGGAGAACAGATGGTTTTGTCTGTGACTACTGAAGGATAGTATCCTATACTTTTTATTTTCAATTCAAAGCCAGTGGAAAATGTTAGCTTACATAAAAGATGGTGGCATGGAAGGAATTGCTTAAATGTTCCTAAGTACTGTTGTCAGTAAATTATACCAAATTGAGCACATCAGACAGAGGAGTACAAGAGGCTTCTGTGATGGTGCAGAGGAAGGAGGAAGGACTTTTGTGCAGACAGAGAGACGTATGACCTGATTAGTAGTCAACTCTAAGTCAACTCTATTCCTTGGCCTAAGTCTAAGCTTTCAAAAAAGGTCTGGTCTACTTCTCTTTGTCTGTGCGTGCCATGATCAGCATGTTCCAGAACTGCTGTGATGTTTACCAATTGGGTTTCATTTTTAATACTTTGGTTAAGTTTCGTCAGAGTTATGAAGATTCCCTTTGGGACTAAAATTGAACAGTAAACTTAAAAGATGGGCTTTAGGCTAAGAAGTAGTAGTAACCTGAAAGTTGCTGATGGTTTCCTATGCATCCACCATAAGAAAAAAGACCTTTTTGAGAGCAACTCTCCAAAATAATAATGAAAAGCTATGAAACTGTCAATGCAACCCCTGAACATCAAACCAGTTTTGAAATGGTAAGTGTCCACTGTAACAGGTAATAGGAACATTACATCTGGACTTTTTCAGGATAAGTCACACACTTTTCCTCTTTTCTAATTCTACAGAGACTTGGCACCTCCGTGTGATGAAATCCAAATACTGGCTGTGGTTATAAGGCTGAGCAAAACACAGAGCAGATGAAAAGATACAGGTCAGTATGTGCATCTATAGCTGTTTGCCAAGATGACACGGATCCAGAGGAATGTTTGAATATCATCCAGAAATTGTCATTCTTGAAAATACATCCACAGAGCAACTCAAGAGAATACACACCTGGTTTTTACTTAACCAACTTCAGAAGAGATACCAGCTAAAGAGTCCAGAAACACTGGAAATTTTTTAGACATGTCAATGCTGTTCCTAAAATATCTGGGGATTTGGGGTACAATGGCTGTATTTTTTGTTTTGTTCCAAAAGACACTGCTCTAAGAAAGAGGACAGTACAAAATGACTTCAGCTTTAGCATTTTGATGAACAGGCACATTCTTGGTTTTTTTCCACTTGATTGCTTTTGGTTTTATCTTACATAAGCAACAGACAAATTTGAAAAATGAGTTCTGCAATGAATATATTCCCTGCAACCAGCAGGTCCTTATCTTAGAAAATGATGCTTATGGATAGAAACCCTCTCTGAAGGTTTCTGATCCATTTCTTAATAGTGCAAGATTGTGTCCTCCATAATGACTGACTTTAAAAAGGGGTGGGGTGGGGAATAAAACAATGTGTACTAAGCAAAGTATTTCTACCCTCGTCCATGGGAATGTTCTACTTCCTAAGACCTGTTTAGTAAAAAGTATTTGATGTTTGGTCTAAATTTTGCCTTTTTTAGTGTTGTCATTATTTCTAGTTGTTGTCTTCTTACTATCCTAACTTGTTATTCTTCTTCTAGCCATTTATTTCTAGCAGATGTTCTTAGGCAATTGACACGTCCCCTTAGTCATTGCTTAATTAAGCTGTACACGCAGCAGTTAGTCCTTTGAATTTTTCCCCAGCTGATCCCCCCTGGCTACTTAACATTTTCTTTGTTTTTTCATGGCTTCCAGTTTGTCTACATTTCTGCAGAGCTGACTGAAGTATCCCGGGTGTGGCAACTTGGTTTTAAAGATATATTTAAATAAATAAAAATACAAGCTTTTTAAAATTAAAGCTATTTATTATTTGCAGTGCTGTAGCTTGTAGTCCCTTGTTGTTCTGGATTGCTGCATAACAAAAAGAGAGGCCATGCTCTAAGGAACTTATTGCTTCTGTGAGGAATCTCTTGGAAAATAAAAAAACAAACAAAAGCAACAAATTATTCTACAGCCAAAAATAACCACTCCTAAAATTAGGTTGGTACCTGGCAACATTCAACAGGTACAATACTTGTCTCTCTGCTTGGCTGGTTTTCGTGCTCTCACTGCAGTCATTACTGATTGTGTTTTCTATGAATTCATTCTGTAATTGTAAGTGTAGTTGGGCTTTACTCCGCAGTCTGGCTGAGCTGACCTCTTCTGTGGCTTTGTTTCATTTCGGGAGCCTCCATTTATTTTCAAGCTCACAGTAGCTGGCAGCTTCTTGTTACAACCAGTTGCTGATGAGTGCTGCACTGGAGGCACTACGTGTAGGGCAGCATGCAGACTGTTTCTGGACCAAGACTGCAGACAGCAGTTTTGAGAGAGCTGTGGTCTCGTGCTTGAAAATTTGGGAATGTGGAAACTCCAAGGAAGATGCAACCAAGGAAAGAGCAGCAGCCAGCTTGTCCTGCAAGAACCCTGGAGAGCAAGGATGGCTGCTCCTCTTGCTGATGGGGAGGGGAATGGTGGCTGCCGTTTTGGGAAGGACCACCTCACCAGGCCCAGCAATAGCTGCCTCCTTAAGAGGCTTCAAACCTTCCTCTGGCATCGCCAGCAGTAACCCTGGTGCCATGGCCCAGTGGCTGAGGGCCAAGGCAGGCGGTGGGGCTGCAGCTTCTTCACCAACCCGGGAGGTGTTTCAGGCAAGACCTAATGTGTGGCTGTAACTGAGGACTGCAGAGGGTGCCTGTGCCCGGGAAGTCTAACCCATGCCAAATGAAACGGATTTCAGTTTCTCCCTCTCGCGGCTGTGTTCACATGTGAAAACAGTAATGTGGAGATTTGAGGAAGAATGAGTGCAGAAGAGACTGTAAATGAAAGCAATAATCTAGTTTAAAGTGTCTTTAAAAGAAAGTGTCAATAAATACCCAATGTAATGGAAAAGACTAACAGAGGTGAGACACTTTTCAAGAATAATGGATTATTTCTTCTGTCAGTGAAATCACTTATATATGTGTGGATAAAGATCACAGCAGCAGTTCAAAGCCTAACTGCGATCTGCAGGGCCACTGGAGAAAGAAAACCTTTGGGTGATGCTGCCAAGCAGTTAGTTTTTGTTCACCAAATGTACCTAGAGTAAGGATCTTTGATGCTACAAATATAGGAATTGTGCAGTTGGCATGTAC
This sequence comes from Apteryx rowi, assembly GCF_003343035.1. Taxonomy (NCBI): domain Eukaryota; kingdom Metazoa; phylum Chordata; class Aves; order Apterygiformes; family Apterygidae; genus Apteryx; species Apteryx rowi. The sequence goes on along the minus strand of NW_020448296.1, from coordinate 1,513,722 downwards.
AGCATACTTTTTCAAAAGTTTAAAGGTTGCCTTTGCACAGCTCATGTTCCCTGTAATTGTTTCCTCCGATGGGAAGGGTGAGGTGGGCATTTGCACCCATGTAACACTGCTATTTCAGCACTAAGTTGGAAAAGGCACAGGAGAATATTGAGAAGCAAAGCTGCAATTTTCTCTGGCATTTGCTGTCTCCTTTCATTGCATGTCTGGGAAAAGTAAATAAGGCATGATGCATTTATATTAAAAACAGTTTTGGTGAAACTGGAGTCTTTCAACTGCAAATGTTGAAGGTAGAAATGATTCTTTACATTTTTGGTCACTTGCAGATGCAGGGCTCTATCTGCTTTCAGTTCTAAAGCTGCTTCAACCCTCAGTTCATTTGGTTCATTTTGTTCAGCCTTCAGCAATGTGGCTCCCAGATGTATTTTCTGGTATTTCATTTATAACTGTAAGGAATCTACAGCATCCAGTCACCCTTGTGTCTGTCTTTTTTTCCTGGCATTGAAGTTCTTTGAACAGGACATTCCTATTAACATCAACAGTCAAAAATGAAATAAAACTAAAAAAACCTGTCAGGTTTTCATTCTCACCAGACAGATTTTTTAAGGTAGAACTTCAACAAGCACTCCTGTAGAAATATTTGCCAGTAAGTCTTTGGTTTTTGTTTGCCAGTACACTAGAACGGTTTTCAGCTGACAACTCATGTTAACATGCAGTGAGTCTTTTAAGACTTCAGCTTTGTGAGTATAATGGTGTTGTAGCTATAGTTTTGGCATATAAGTGATTTATTTTGTTATATCAACTTGTATAGTTGAGAAAAAAATGAGCTGGAGAAGGGCTTGTATGCCTGAAAGCTTTTCTGCTTTCTCCAGCTATATGGACTTGAAAGATATTGTCTCTTTCAACAAATCTTGCCTTCCCTTGTAAGTATGCGGTTGACTAATTATCTTCAACTAGTGCTTGGGTAAATGGTTTCTAAAGAATTTGGGCACACAATGTAGTCTTTGCTAAATTATGTAAAGATGCTTTCTTAAAAGAAATGATTTTCTCTCTAAGTTGATCTCACAGACACACAAAAATGCTTTTTGCCACATGTATTTCAAGGCCATTTTTAAAGCATGCTGAATGATTTGTTCTTATAAATTTTCACAGGCATACCAAAAAAATGCGGGCAATCTTTTTGTCTAAGTCATTTTGAAAAGGTGTCATTATGTGTGACTTCAAAGTGTCTGGTAAATCTAGATCAGAAGGGCAATGAATTTGAAAGATCATACATCTCATACAGCAATGGGCAAAATTAAAAAGGGAGATTGACTAGAAGATCAGAAAAATAAAGCTCAACCAGGATTGTTGGAGTTTGATTTACTTTCTTTTTTCAGTTGATTTTGTTTCACGTGATCTTCCTATACCTCCTGCCACGATGAGAAAATAGCTTCAGCACACTTTGGTTTTGCAGACTTTGCATTTTCAGACTCAACAACTGGTTCCTCAAAGAGGTTTATGAACTTTGGAGCAAGCAGCTGGTCTGATTTTCCTTGCACATAGTTTTACTTCTAGTATCTAAAAATTGATTTATATTCCAAAGCATAGGGTATAATATCTCTTCCAAAAGTTTTTTATTAATGATGATATCCCATTGTATGAATCTTCTTTATGCCTCATCTCCCCAGTTCTTGTGACAATGTGTTCCTTATTTTAATCCTATGTTTTAGGGAAAAGCACTGTCTTTAATTTCTTTGGATATTTAGCTGTATTTTATTTCACTGACGCCAGAGTCAAAGGCAGAGTGAAGAGATGCCCTGATCTAGCTTTTTTAGAATATGCAATATTTTATATACTTCTGTCAAATCCCAGACTACCTGTGACCTTTCTAATATTAGCAATTCCAGTCTTTATAAACTTGGTTGATATGAGAAGCTCTACTTGGCTGATCCTACCTCTACTCTGCAATGCCCTAGCTGAGGTGCTTATTCTCTATTCTTCCCCCTCCTTAGGAAGCCTAATATTTACTTTGCTTTTGGCTCCCCTTGAATATAGACACTTTCTCCAAGTTCTCTTACAGTGTCTTGCAACCTGTTTCCCCAAAAGGAAATGGTTGTTGTCAGGACCCTGTCAGGTGTAAAACTAGCTTATGTTTTCCCTTTCAAAAAGGTGCTTTTTCAGTTTTACATTTGTTTTTACCACTGTGTTGCTGGCGTGCCTGACCTCATGCTCTGCTCTGGTTTGGACCAAGCCCTAAACAACCGTAATCTGTTAGTGTTAGCTACTTCCCCCCACCCCACCACCTTTTTACAGATATTACAATATATTTAGTGTAGCATTTCAAGGCTGCATAGATGACTGCTGCATATAGAATTCGTCGTTTAATCCTATCCTTCGTTTTTTAGGTTGTTTCTGATCTAGTAGCAATCCTTTGCCTTTCTCCCCATGAGCACTTAACTTTTGTATCCATCCTTGAAAAGACCTTGCAGGTTGTGTCTCTACTGTGTGTCAGGGCAGGACCACAGCAAGCTTCAGGAAAATAACTTTTTAGGCTCACCAATATGATCACATGAACTGTTGTCTTCAAAAGGGCTGAAAATCCAACAGATGTATTTCCAGATTTTCCCAGCAGTCAGCTAAAAAACATGTACAAAAGCTGTCAAAAAAATTCAGTTTATGATTAAGTAACAATACGGCATACAGTATTGCATTTCCCAAGGAAATAATGAACCCCAAATACTAAAGCCTTTTCAGGAACCTTTTTAACCTGCAGCCAGCTTTGAGTAGTCACAACCTGGTGTCCCTCCCACAGGCAAGTTTCACACTCAGATTCCACTCTTCTCCACTATTATTTCTAATACAAATATTTGTAAAATTTTGGCCAGTTTTTTAATTGGGATATACCATGGCAGACTCTCATGAGGTATCTAGTTCTGTAGCCTCGAATCAGTACTGTACCATATGGGTAACGTAACCAGTCTGACTTGATTGTCTTTGAGGGAACATAGCAGCCATTCTGAACCTGAGTATTTTCATTTTTATAATGTGTGTTGCTATTATTTTTTGTGTGTGTGTGAAAAGGCTGAACTTTCTGTAGTGAGGAGAGGAAGAGAGAGGGTTTTGTGTTTGTTTTTTCGACCAGCTTCTAGTTAAGCTTTCAAGTGCTGTTAAAATCTAATGTACTCTCCAAGGCCTCATTCAGTGTATTATAATCTCTAATCATCTGTCCTACAGTTTTCACAGAAGTGTTAAAACCATTTTACAACCACTTTGCTGGCAAGAATATTGAGAGAGTCTTTTAAAGAATGAAACTTTTCATGAACTACAAATCCAAGACATTTGTGAGGCTTTTACAAAAACTTGGCATTTAAATGACTGTGTTAAGTCCAAGAGTAATTTTCAGATTTGAGGTATATAAAATTGGTCCTCTAGTTCCTTGTAAATATCAGCACTGAAATAGGACTTGAAAAGTCAATTGTCTGTATCGTAATTAGGAGAAGGAAATTATTTGGTATTAGGTACCAGAAAACAGGTTTGCAGAGGAGAAAATGTCTCCACACTTCTGTTTTTCTTCCAGAATTACATATAAAATTGAAAATTAGTATCTCCTACCAAGAATTCATGCATTTATGAATATTATTGTTTTAATAAAGATATCTACTCTAGAACAAAAATTACCTTAATTCAGGGCAAATGTGAATATGTATAGAACAAAGCGTGTCATTTTACCTGTTTTATATACCAGAATTTTCAAGTTCAAGTTTTGCAGWAAAGAAAAGAGGAGGACAGTGAGGTACAAAATTTTCCAAAGTGAAATGAGGCCAAATGGAAATTTCACAGATTTTTCCCCCCTATTTCCTCATAAGGAAACATGGTAGAATCAGACTTTAAARAAAAAAATACAAATCTATATATGTATGTATAATATGTATTTTAAACTGGCCTTAATTTTCAGGTTAGATTCTGATCTGGAGCTTCTGATGTATTTCAACTCATTTCCTTTCCTCCCCAACCCTTCTTTTAAATGTGAAAAACGGAGATGGAGTCCATTTCTGATTTTGCTTAACTGTGGCAAGTCTTGAATAATGTAGCTCCATCCAGTGAAAACAAGTATATATGAGATCAGAATTAAGGCCTGTTTTTATTGGACACATACCTGGCATGGGAAGAATGCATGTAAACACTGCTGTCACTCTAACTTTGGGTGGAGCAAACAGTTTTACCTTAGTGAACTTACATACATATCAACAAGGCCTTTGCTTTTCAAATCCCATGAATATCACTCAATCTGTGGGACTGTGTAAAAGCCACTGGAATATCATTCTTGACATTTGATCAATGCCAGATAAGAGATCTAAACCCATTCTTCACTGAGGCTTTTGTAAGAATTAGATTTTTTTTTCTCAGTTATAACTGTGCATCCAGTGAAGTCAATGCTAAAATTACAGTAACACTCCAGGGGGTGAGAGAAGTTACTGGATGCTTCTGAGTTAGTTATGCTGTCTGAATTTGGCAGGTGTGAAGAGTTTGCCAGTTAATGGCTTTAGGATTTCATTGTGAGATTGTTTCTAAATCTTGTACTGTATTCACGTGCCCTGACAATAAAACATTATATAAATATTGAACACCTCACATGTGCACATGGTTTCTTTTCTCCTAACACTTCCAGGTATAGGCAACACTCACATGATTATATTCTGTGATTTAATGGTGGCACAAGAGGAGCTCAGTGAATCTGCCCTTGCATAAGAATCTGTGGCAGAACCAGAAGTTGAGTCCAGTTCCCTGCATCCCACCTTGGGGTTTTCATCACAAGATCAGTGTGCTTCTCTGCAGGTATTTTCCCTGCTTTGTGTCTATAGTGGGATTAGTCTGAGAATTTGAATACTTTAGTTATCTATGATAAGATCATTGAAAACAAATATTTTTTTGCCTTCATCTTGTTTGGTGGAGGTAGCTTCACAATTCTGAGACTGTCATATAGATGCCGATATACAGCTTGACATGCTTCAGTTTAGAGATCTGCACACCTCTATACTTGACAACCATCACAGAGATTAAATGACTCTTTATAGTTTTACTTTGATATTCTCCCATGGATGAGGAGTGTGAGAGAAGCCACCATATATATGTGTCAGTAAAGAATGAAGCAGCTTCTTTCCTCAACAGTGAAATGTGAGAAATTGTGGTAATTTAAAGACATTTTAATCCCTTGCTGTTAATATTGTCCTGGACCAAAAGGATGAAAGATCTCTTGTCTTTCCTAGAGGCCATAAGCTAGATCTCCATAGAAGAAATTTATCTACAGGAGGCAATAATAGTATTTTTGATATTGATAGTAGCTTTTATCTGAAAGGTGTCTTGTGCTTTGCAAGCATTTATCTTAGAATGCCTCTTTTTAAAAGAGGCATTAAATTTAACAAGATTTCAAAAGAGCAGTAGCATTTTAACCTGTGGTGTAGTAACATGACAGCAACGGAGAGACAAGTAAGCTTTTACTTCTAAGAAAAGCATAGGAGAATATTAATCATTCTTACAAAATAGAGTTGAGTACTTCAGACTAGTGGTATTAACCTCAGAAAGGTGAATGTTGACAGGTGTTTTTTCAGTTCCCATTCTTCATTTCTGCTGTAGCTGTCTCTCCCTTAAAACAAGACATTAGAATTGTCAGCTGTAAACAGGTCACGAGCATATCATGACACCATGTATGCAACATTTCATAGCACGAGCACAATTTAACATATCACATGAAGATCTCATGAGACAGCACTAGCAGGTTTACCGCATTTTTCGTATCCTAATTTCTCTTGCTACTAAAGATTTTTTCAACAGCCTGAAATAGCAGATTGTTTATGTGAAATATATAACCCAAATCTTCAGAATCTTCATGGAGTTTTTTTATCGGGGCAAATTTCTGTAGGGTGAAATACCCGTTGGTTCAAGTGGGTTATAGCTAGAATGAATAYATCCCGCTGATGGGGCAGAGCTTAGCACGTATGCATGCAAAGGCAAAAACATTTCCAGTTACTGTATGTCTGCAAACCTGAAGAGTTAGAGCTCCCATGTTGTGTTTTTATATTTATCTAAAGTAATGGCTACATGATCTTTTGCAAGCAGATGTGAGCATGCTCTGTCCTTACTCTGAACTGACTGGAAGCCATATAGCAAACTAGCATGGYATTAGGCCTAAACTAATATACCCTGCTTCTCAGCTGAACTTTATTAGTTTGGGCTTGGTGCCCTGCTAACCACAGCTGTGGGCTTCTTGTCAGCTTGGAGGACAGGCAGAACAAGCTCATGTCTCTTTATAGGTAGAGCTGTAGGGTTTCAGTGCTTATGAATAGTGGTAGCTTTATAAATTTGGATGTTTCGTCTTTTCATCCTCAAAACAAGCAACAGGGTGAGCCGTTTGTCCTTCCATCTACAGTCTCTCTATTGGCAATCTAGTGTACTTTTCATTCTTTATAATCTATGTTTTGGCTGTCAGAAAGTTATTCATTGTGCCATTAAGTAATCCTTTTCCTGTATTTCCCTCACAGTCCTTTTGCTCTTGAAGTGGCAGTGATTTTTCTACCTCCTGCTGTTATTTTTATTTTTATTTATTTATTTATTTATTTTTAGGAAACAAGTGACAAGTGTAGAAGACTAGTAATGAGAAGCTGAGGAATGATTTGGAAATGTGCATGGAAGAAACAGATGTTTCTACCAAGTTTCTTCAAATTATTTAAAATGCTTTGGTCTAGCAAGTGGCTTGCTTATAAGTATAGCTTGTTGGGAATTTTCCCTGTGAAAACATATTGCTGGTAATTGCCTGTTTGTTAGAATCAAACCCAGCATTTAGAAAAAGATAAAGTGCTAGATATGCTGAATATGGTAGGGTGGAGAGGGAAGACAGATTCTAGTTTGCTCAGCCCTCTGTAGCTCATGGCCTTATGTATAATGGTCCTTATCTGGGTCTGATTCAATCTAATCTGAATGAAGGGTGAATACTGATCTACTCTAAAGGGACATTCTGGAATAGGTGCTTCTTTGTTTATCATTTTTTGTGCTGTTCAGTTTTGCATGAGTAATTAAACGATTGGTGAAACAAAGACTAGGCTTATAGTCCTTATGAGTAAGGGAGTATGTTGCTTGCTGAACTATTAGCTTAAGGGAGTTTTCTTCTCCCCTTTCTCACTTTCCACCTCCTTTTTTCAAACTCAGACTCCCACTCCTGTTGTAATTGGTACTTATCCCTTACTGATAAATTTGGGTTTGACAAACTGGCTTTTTTTACAGCAATCACTTGCAACCACTTCTTAGCAATTCTTTCATCCTGTTCAGAATTACTCAAGTGTTTTCTCTTTCTAACTAGCTTCCTAATTTTGAACAAGATGGAGGTGTTCAAAGAATAACCCGTTATACTCTTCTTCAGACTGTAGGTAAAACTAGATAGAATAAGAGCATGTGAAAATAGAAATCAGTTAACAAAAATGTTTCTGCATAAAAAGCTTTGTTCTAATTTGTTCCTCTATTTTTTGCAGAGGTTTGATTAGTGTCATCAATATATGTAAACTTAACTGTTTACATAAATTGCTATTGATTTACAGATATGTCTGCAATTGCAAGAAACTGTCTCCAAATACCCCTCAGTAATAAGGTCAATGGATATTAGTGAATGGTGGGGTTTTTTTGTTTTGTTTTGTTTTTACTTATAAAATCAGCAGACAGACTCTTTTTGTTTGTTTGTTTTAAACAAAAGTTCTTGTTTTTTTTGTCTTTACGCTTCCCCAAGAAGTCATGGAATCCTCCTGTCCCATGCTCATGGCAGGATCCAGTCCTGAATCTGGAGACAAGGTATGAGTTGTAATCATGAGCTGTATGGTAGTTGGGCACCCTTGCACACCAGATCAGTTAGAGAGAGGAAATGAGAATTTCAGATGCTGCCTGATGCCTCTACGTTAGCACTCTCCATGCTGTTGCAAAGGAAATATTCCTATGGCATATCAGAGGGTGGTACAACTGGACTACCCTCTCCTTTGCTATAGACCGTAGCTATTTCCCTGAATGAGAAGAGATTGCCTTTGAGCAAATATATGCTTTTTAGTACTGCGAGCGCCACTTTACTTGGCCTGTATATTGTTCACTTTTGTTCTGATAACCAGAGTAGCCCCTAGAATAGGATGACATTTTGAAGATCATGTTTTCTGCCTATCAAGATGATATAAGGATTTTTGCAATGGCAGTCTCTGGAATTCCTAACACCTGTTTTTTATAATCCATGGAGAAAAAGATGAATGTGTTCTATCGTTTATCCTTGGGGGGGGGGGCGGCAACCCACATACCAGTGGGGAAAAATTTATGCCAAGAGATGGGAAAATGTGTCCTTCATCTACAAAGCAATGATAATGTGTCTTCTAACAATGCAAAGTTCTAATTTCCAGGCAAAACAACACTTACAAAAAAATTGTCCAGAAGAAGCAGAAAAGTGGAAATGTTATTTTGTATTTTGATTGTGCTAGATTAAAACTGATGAAAAATTGGTATTGAAATTCATTTTTTTTAACCTAGAGGAAATTTTATGAATTCTTTGTTTTCTACACAATGATTTTTACATTATTTGTACATGTGGTGGATGGGAAAGGGAGGGTTCTCTTCTCTTTTTTTTTCTTTTTTTTTTTTTTTTCCTTTCTGTAATGTAGTAATCGTCATCATTGTCAGCCACATAGGCAGGCCACCCATCCTTTCACCCTTGAAGGAGTTTACCAAATTTCTCCCATTTGATGAAGTCACATAACCCTCTGTTCCACCATAATTGCCTCCATAGCAATGAAAGATAATGCCACAAACAAGGAATTTATAATTTCAAACAAAGGAAGGAAGTAAACGAACAGCTAGATGATGAGGAACTGAAGTCAACTCTGTATGTTTTCCTTCTGATCAGTCATACATTGAGGGGAAGCACGTCTTGGAAAATAGTCAGAGGATGGAAGCAGCAATGTATATCAGAGACTAGCTGATAACTAGATTCTTCACCACCCTTTCAGAGGTGATCCCTCCTTCTGCACTATTTTTTTTTCCCTTTCCTGGTTTGGTCATGGTTCCTGGGTAAACCTGAAGGCTGACTTTAGAAAAAGAGAATAAAACTCTAAGATTAGTTTAAAAATCCATGAACTTGAAGAGAAATACTCATTAAAGTGTGAGACTAGCAATCTTTTCCCTACTTGCAATATTGAGACAATAGCAGAGCTGGGATCCTAGCCCTTAGCTTTGTCGTGTAAGTCCTACAATGCTGTCATGTTTCAATGCTCTTATGATACAAGTGAAGTTAATTAAAAGTAAATTAAAAGTAAGAGTTCCATCTTGGTGAAAAATTTCTGCATGCAAAGTTTGGGTTTCTTCCCCACTGGAGTAAAACAGACACTCAAAACTGTTCCTGGAGGGTGGTCTTGAAAACCCTCAATCAGTTTAAGCTGGGTCTTGAACCTGGGATTTCTTTGCTCTAGAGAAGCCCTGGTAACTCAGTTGGTTTGGATAGCAGGGGGTGGTCTTGCTCCATCTGCAAGAATGATAATTTCTGGCTTTTGCTTCTGTAAATGTGCTCCTTTGTACAGGAGCTTTTATTTTTTTTATTAAGAGATATTTGACCTCTCCCAAGTCATTACTTGGGACAGTTTAAATTAATAAAGAACCAAGTGCATGCCAGACATGCTCAATAGTTTCTTTGTTCTGAAAATAACTGTAAAATGTCTAATAATCGACCAAACCTATATTAGGCACTGTTACAGGGTCAGGGTAATGGACATATGTACATGAACTCAGGAGATGTTTTTTCCATCTACCTTCTCCTTTGATCACAGGTGTGTTCTGTCATTCCACTTGAGTAACCAAACTGATTATCTTCTAAAATGAAAAATGGCTTGAAAGTTGATATAAAAGACCTAGTGTTCAGGCCAAACTGAAGGGAGAGAAGTAGTTATAAATTACACTGATTTCATATTGTGACACTGGCAGCACAATTTCTTACAAAGGAGATAATCTTTCCTCATTATTCAACTGGCCAATGAGGTGCACAATTTTGGCCAAAAGCAGGAAATACACTATAAAGAATGTGTCAAGCTATAGTTTGCCTAATTAAACATCAGCAAAAGGAAAATATCTGCTTTTTTGATGGTTACAGTATGCAGGCAGCCGTGTCACCTCTGGAGGCAAAGAACCTAGATTCATGAATATTCCTGAGTTTTCCTTCAAGGAACACTAAAACAACATCATTTCTTACCCTCAAGGTTACTCAGCTCTGTTCTGCTGGCAATTTCAAGGAATAGTAGTCATCTAGATATTGTGTGGGTCTGCTTCCCTTACTCTCCTGGAGGAGCGGAGGACACCACTGTAAGCCACATTAGAGCTATGCTCTGCAGCTCTCCTGTCTATGTGCGCAAGAATTTATTTATTTATTTATTTATTTTAATTTATGAATGTGAAATCAGGCAAGAAGATCCTGAATTCCAGTCATGAATTCGATAGTTTTTTTTTCTTTTCTATACAGCCATACATGAAATAGCAGTTGTAACATTTATTCATCACAGAGGGGAGCTGTAAAAGTGGTGAATAGTTGGCTGACCGACTTTAAGGAGATGTAACATCCTGAAACCTGCCTAAGAGTTATAGCTGACTGTGGGACTGTGTTTTATCATATACACAGAAATAAAGATGACAGTAGTCTTATCAAACACACAGGAAGAGCAAGCAGAGAGAACCTGATTGAACAATCAGATATGAGATTTGATATTCTTGGTTGGTGTCTTTTTTACTGGAGTCAAAATACTTAGGGTTGGTCTGTATCTTCTGAATTTTTAAAATCTTCTGAAACTTATGCTCGCTGCAGTGGCTTTTTTAATTGAGGCTGTAAGCAGTGACTTGTATTAAAATAAGTGAGCATTGCTGGAAGTCTAAGGGAAACTTCTTGAAGCCCAGGGGTGGCCTGAAGAGCTAAAATGCACTGGTTGAGAGTGTTGTAAAATGAAATTTGAAAGCATTTCTAGATGTTATTGTTAATGCTTTTCAAAGTGGATTTTTTGAGGTAGACTTTCAAATTAAAATATGAAATAATAAGAGAAATTAAAGCAGTTCCAATATATGAAAAGATGTCAAAACACTTTCCTGTTTGACTATATTTTGTGGGTCAGTATTGGTGCCTCAGTTATAATATGCACTGTAATTCTCAAGGCAAACATTGGGGATCAGCATGGTTTACTTTGTTGCAAACTGTCAAGCTCTCCCACCTTACATACAGTACAGGCTTTGCATATTCAGAGAAACCAGCTAGCTTCAATTCACTGTTTGCAGAAAGCAATGGTAAATCAACTTTTCAGCAAGACTAGTATATAATTCAATGAACAGTATATTCCTTTGAGACTCTCAAACCTGCACAGGAAAGCCACTCTAAAACCAGATTAACAGGGATCCTGATTTATGGTTGAATCAAACAGCTAAATTCCATTTTCAGAGATCTGAAATGCTAGATTTATACAACTTATCTAGGTGACAATCTTATGGCTGTCCACTAGTGCTGTTTACTCATTTCTTGTAGGTATGCAGGAGCTGAAAGCATGCATTGGAGTGCATATGCTATATATACTTGTAGGGAGCTACTGCTGTGATATGCAATAAAAACAGCTACTGGGTACTGTAGAGCTATGCATGGATGCTCTTTTCCTTCCCTTCATCCTTTCACTGTGGTTTGCATCCCTGTTATCTACTGTAGCCTGTCCTTGAACATGGAGCCTGGGACTCTCACAAAGCAGCAGATCAGCAAGACGTTCACCTGAACTGTGGAAACAGTTTCATTGCAGTCAGTAAACTTTATTTCATCTTGTAGATATGGCTCAAAGTACAAGGTATATTGTTATTGCCATGTTACCTGCCTGTCTGGCTGCTATGACTGGCAGTTTCTTCTTCCTATGCTTCCTATTCCTAATCGATTAGTGGAGAGGTACAATGAGGCTAAAAGCGGAGCAAACAGCATAGAGCAAAATTAAAAAATATGTCATGGGCTGTCTGTAGGCAAAGATGTGGAGGTGGTTGCAGAGCTACAACTGGGATAAAGAGACTCACAGCAATAATACAGGGATGAACATGGGCTTGGTGAGTAGCTACCACACCAGAGGGGAGTGCCAGGGAGGGAGGCATGTGTCTCTGCCCACCGACAGAAATCACAGACAGTTGAAGTCATGGAGGCAATGTTGCCCTAGATCTCTAGTCTGTGGATGGTTTATATAGCAGCTGCTTTATTAGTAACATCTTTTTTTCAAGATGAAAGTATCAAGAGCTGATGCTTATTGTATCTTGTAGAACAGGAGGTGGGTATGTACAGTTGAAAGCATCACCATTAAAAAAAAAAATCTGAAAGTCAAAAGCAAAAAACTGTTCATCATACAGGAAGCTATCGATAATCAGTGTAAAGACTGCAGCACAAAAATGATATAGTGGTCTGACTTTGTCCTTGATACCAATAACTCAGCTCTTTGAATTCTGCATTAAATGAACCCAATAACTTAAGGAATTAATAGAAACACTGTATCTCCAAAACTTAAGATACCATTTGCTGAGATTGCAAAGATAAAGTCAGCCATAGATTTCAGCAGAAGAGGACTATATCATATTAAATATGAGCAAGTTGTTATTAACTTTTAATTTTAAAGTTTTTTTTTCCTTCCAGAGCAGGCAAATCAAAGGACTGCAAAACTTCTCAAAGCAGAAGAAAAATGACTCCTGTTTTCTCTCCACGTATTTGTAGACAAACTTGGAGGTAGTTTGTCTTTAATTTATACTAGTACCTTTTGCTGTTATTGAGCAGAAATGCTTGTTTGTGTTCGACCTGAAGCTGTTGTGTAGCTCTGGTTTATTAGCTAGAAATTCTGATTTGGGACTTAGCTACCTTAATATTTGCTTAAGTAGACCTGAGCTGCAGGGTGAGTTTCCCTGTCTRGAGCCATAGCCTCCATCTTCCAGGGGCTGTCTTTTGATGTAGTCTCCATTCCTGGCATGTCTATTCCTTTATTGGTCTTCAGAAACCTAAAATTATCTCATCTTGCTATTTTATCATCATTTCTCATTACCCCAGATTCTTATTTATTTTTAGCTGCTAATGTTCCTCAGGGAAGGAAAAAAAAAGCTTTCTGGACCTGCTTGTTAATATACATAGCCATTATTGCCTTCTTACAAGAAGAGTGGAAGCTGGTAAATCTGTGACTTTGGACTATACTCAGACAACATACTGTGTTATTTCACTGCAAGATGTACAATATGTGTCTTTTCAACAGGGCCGGACCCTGGCTCCACAGGTTGTCAGTAGAAAGGGATATCTGCTACATCAAAGTGAAGCACTTGTGATCAGTGGTCCAAATCTCTTACAGGCATTTTGAACTTAAATGTTATCTAACTTGGAGTTACCTAAGTCTATCTGAGGTGTCCATGAGGTAGTTTGAGTAAGGTCCTTTGATATCGCTTTTTACTTTTGAGGGAATGATTTCTGGCTTCTCTCATAGAGATACTTCTCTTGATGCTGAATTCAGGGTTTAATCCCTTATCATTGCTTTTTTAAAATGTCTCCCTGAGTTCAGTTGGACTGTGCATTAAATTCAGGGCTGCGTGACTTGTGACCTTGTAAGAATTGGCCCTTCCCCTCCGTTTATAACGTTCATTTGACTGAATTCTTTTTTTTTCCTTTTCTATTTCCTTGTTCAGATAAAAAAGCCCCTCTAAGTGCTTTGTTGTGAGGCAGTGCAACTGGTAGCTCTGCACTGCTGTTCTAACCCACCTCTTGTGATGGTTCAGGAAACCATCATGTTTGGTGCTGAGCCCCTGTTTCTTGTAGGACCACAGTGATGTAGCACTGGTCTGTTCTCCTGTCTGAAGGCAGGTGGGAGCAATGTGATTGAAAAAACTTGGAGCTAGCCAGAGGTGAAAAATTAGACATCGCTTCTCAGGACTGGGCTAAGTCTTCAGAGATGATAAATAGCTTGTGAAAATTAAGAATGTATTTCAAAGATCTCTTCCCTCAAATTCTGCTTGATCGTCACCATGCACGTTTTATTAGAAGCACCCTTCCCCATCATCAGATTAATCTTTACAGTTGTTTTCCTGTCTAGCTTTTCTTCCTCCACCATCTCCTCTCTTTTTCTTGCCAACTTGTCAATCCCCCCGCTTTCTTTAGATCTTGCAGAGAGATGGGCTATCTTTGTTGTGAAGCCAAAATGTGTATGTCTTGCTGCCACTTTGATTTCTTGGCTTGGAGTGCTGAACAGGGTCAGGGAGGATGGAACATATATGCAGCATTTATTTTGAACCATTTAACAATGGTTTAAAATAGACATCCTTGATGTAAGCCAGACATATGCTGGGAAATGTGTGAGTACAGAGGATATTAATAAAGTAGCTGTTTAGTTTTSCTGTTTGTGATATAAAGTAAGTAATTGCACCTAGCACCTTCCTAGCCTCTAGAACTGCAGTCTTCTGTGGCCTTATTCTTACACGCGTAAATCCTATTTCTTGCATGCAAAATTTTTCTGTTGTGTATGTTGGTGGGTGAACTGCCTGCAATACAATTGCCATATCATTGCCATACCTGAACAAACACCAAATTTTTTTTGCATGCACGAGTTAGAGTCACTGTCCATTCAGTATGGTGTGGAAGAAATAAATATGCTTAGGCAAACTTGTGCTTTTCAAAATCTTGAGCTGGCGGTTGTCTAACAGTGTTAGGAAGCTCATTGAATAGCTTGTAATAGCCTTTGAAAAATCTGGGCCAACCTTGGATGCTGGCAAGTGTGCCTAGATTATTTACGGTGCTCAGTGTTTAACTTTGCCTGATAGAAAAAGGAAGGAAGCAGTCTGAATGAATGTGACACTCCCTTATTACTGTAACTTGGAAATGAATTTATGGCTCACTGTAAAATCTTTCATAGTTACTGCTATTAAATGCCAAAATCTTCAAAGGACAGGCTAGTAAGGTCATATTGTTTTTAAGGAGCTTTAATTATACCACATGCGGTCAAATTCCTAGCAGGATTTCCCAGAAGCTTTTAGGTACCTAATTTCCCCTGGAGTACACTGGGGAAGGAGAGATTTGGACTAGTTTTAGAAGTATTTATTCTTTGATTATTTGATTCTGCAGTGTCAATAAGTAGATGGCTTGGTAAGTAGGGCTTTATCGTGCGAGGCTCTGTGCAAACAGTGTCCTCCTTTGCTATTGCAGGAGTCAGGAGAAGCAGTGAATGGGAGAAAAAAGGCACCAAAAAAGGAAGTGACTTGCCCAAGCAGTGACCGATCTACTAGTAAAAGCCCAGCTCGCTTCTCTGCTGCCCTGAGACTGGCCTGCAGTTTGGGAATGCTTTGTAACCTCAGCCCAGCTCACAGGAGCCATGAAGAAGAGAACCTTCTGGAATTGTTTTTCTTGGTTATTAAAGGAATTATTTGGGCTGTAATTTAATTAAAATTGCTTGTGCTTCTCCGGCACTTAGCTGTTCAGTAGGGCCCATACTTCTATTGGTCCCACTTCCATTTTCTTGTGTCAGACAGGCAGACACACACCATGGTGATCTGCAGCCTCTGTGCTTGTTTTCCTGCCCCTTGCAACCGTGACCCAGGGCAGGAGTTGTCTGTTGTAGGAGTACCAGCAGGGGCTCACAGGAAGCCTGGTGAGCCCTCTGCAAGCGCTGCACCACGGAGAATCTGTATTTAACACATCGGCTAAGATATGACAGGCCTGTGCCATGCAAATCACTACAGCTGTTGCCTCTCAGCTTCCAATTTCAAAGCTTTCAGCTCTCCCCAAAAGGCAGTCGCTGTTTTACTTTCAAACTCTAACAAACTCTACAATTCCCTCAGAGCTTTGGAGGTCAGGCTTTCATCCGGAGGCCTTAACGGATCAGGCTGCCTCCCCCACCTTTCTCTTCTGTTCTTTTTTCCTGGAGATTGTAGAAGGCCATAAAATGCTTTGATAATTAAGCAGGGAAAATTTCCACAACCCATAAAACATAAAAGGTAATGCTAAGCCCAATTTAGCTTTCAAATGCTTTTCAAATAACTTGTATTTAACACATGGTAAAGGTGCTTGGTTGGTGTTCTTGAACAAACAAATCACTGAGCTTAGTTTTTAGCGTTTTGTGTCCAGACTAGTTGTAGCCATTCTAAAAGCATTCCTTGCTTCAGGTTTCCATCATAAACTGGAATGTGGGAACTAGCAGAGGTAAAATAAAGAACTGACCTGAAACTTTGCCCAAACCACGGACTGGACATAAATTTTTCTTTCGAAATTTGACATCGTTTTTGCTTGTTTGTTTAATGTTTCTCAGCCAAGACTGGGAGAAACTTGGTAGAGGTTGGCACTTGCAGCAGACTTGGAGAGAACTTTGCAAGCCTGAAGAAGTTTGGAGAAAATCCTGATCTGTGTTTTGAGATGACAGGAGGATTTTGGTAGAAAAAGATTATGTCAGATTGTCAGATTAGTTTGCTCAGAAATTATGACAAACCATTTAAAGAAAAGGTCAATGATATCTGCTGGATTCTTCTTCAGAACCTTGAATATAAGACAAATTAATAGAAATCCAGCATGGACTCCTTCAAATTTAAGCCACCATATTTCACATATCTCTGTCATGGATGGAAATGGCCATCCTGCAATATCGTTTTATGACTACCCCATAGCTTAATTGCAAGTTGCTCTCAATTTATTTTTTTGGGGCCTGTCGTGTTTTATGGGTAAGGTAACAGGTTTGGCATGCTCCACTTTACTCTGGCTCATGATTGGCATGTGGTCGAGTACCCACTCAGCAAGGAGCAGCCATGGGCTGCTGTTGTCTCGGGGCCAATGTACAAAGGGGCCAGGCAGAGCTGGCTAAGCTCCATGAAATAGGAGTAACTCTGGGCTTCTGCCCTCTCCTTCCAGAGCAGGCAGAAAAGCCAGCCTGGCTAAGAGCTCCTTTCTGCAGCTCCAGACCCCATCTTTGTGGCTGGGAGGAAATTGGCTTTACAATAGGGATATCACTGCCAGGTTGGGATACTATGTGAAGAGGGAATTGGCTGGCATAAATACCATTTGCTGCAGCAGTCCCACACAAGTTGAGGGGTGATGCGTACTCGAAGTACTTGCTGTAGATTTTGAATCTTTGTATCTTTCAGGTGTGGGAAGCTGGGAGGTGAGGTGGTGTAGGGTGTTGAAATGGGGCTGCCGGCCCCCTTATCGTAACTTGTTCCTCGGCTGTCTAGTTGGATGTTTGCAAGGCCAGATTTCCTTGTTCCAGAGCTGGCAACAGGCATTCTCAGTGGAGGTCGATATTGTTTGCAAGATAGAGTTTCACTCCCTCTGATCTAGTCTTTCTGACTAATCTGCCTGCTATAATCATCCATGCTGTAACATCCCTGGCCTGATAATTCAAAGGAAAAATGCAATTGCCTCTCCTGTTAAAGTTCATTTCATTATTTTAGGAAAGGTTATTGCACTGTCAGGATTAGCTCTTGCAAGCTTTGTGAGTTAGTATTGTATAAGTTCCAGAAAAAGTTCACTTAATGAGAAGCCTAATTATCTCAGCTTTTAGTTAGACACTAATGAGTGGACAAGATTGATATGTGAGTTGGACATTCATTTCCTGAAGCCTTTCCAAAATTCCTGTTCTAAGTAACCACACAATGCTATTTTTCTGAAATCAACCAAAACGGCCTCTGACAAGCATAAAATATTAGTATGATACTTGTACACCTCTCTCTTTTTTTTTTTTTTTTAAGGGGCAAGCCTCATTCTACTATGAACTCGCAACTGCCGACCAGATCTCTAGCTGAGATCAGTGAAATGTGCCTGCCAGACATTTTTAACAGTGAATTTCAAGTTAGATAGAACTCTGGGAAGGCTTCACACTGGGGACTGTGTGTGAGTATGAGTGTGGGACTCATCACAATTTTTTATTTAAGTGAAAGATTAACAGAAATAAAGACTGTGCTTCAGAAGCATGTTGATCAGCTGCAGCACAAGGGAAACTAAGGCTCAAAACAGCCAACAAAGCCAGCTAGTCATGTTGGGTGATGCTTTCTACATGTATGCTCATGCACAGCCATTTAGCCAGGAGATTTTTGTTTTAAAGACTATTAAATGACTGTGGGGGAAAAATGCATTGCAGATGGTTTTTTTAATTAAAAAAAAAGGAGCTTTTTGCTGCAGTATGTTGAGGGACTGGAGGTTAAGACCTTTTACGTCCTCTAATATAAGTTATTGCTCCATCTTAAAAATGAACTTCATATGCTTCCAATGATCCTAGGTCATTTCCTCTAGAAAGAAATCAGCATGGTGTCTTATATTCTAAGTGTGGGTAATTAAATGTAGGACCAGGCATAACACTGAAAATTCAGTCCTTGTTAACTTTAAGGAGCAAAATGGTAAAAAGTTTAATTGAACATAATATATTTCAAAAGGTTTGGAAATGAGCGTTGAATAAAAAGGAAATTGCAGTAAAATTGCTTAAATTTTCTTTAAAGTTTTGTTAATAATGCCCCATTGATAAAGTAGCTTAAATATTCGCACACACCTATGTTGGTTTACTTCAAGATTTCACCTTTGTGTAGGAGATGACCTAAGTTACATTGTAACTGTCCGATACAGGTCCCTTTCTCCTCTCTCAGAAGACAGTGCCAAGAGTCCCCTGGATTTATATGGTATTAAAATAAGATTATGTTTACTTATGTAGTTAGCAAATGTTGAGGTATTGTAGTGATAAGTTCAATAGAAATATTAGTCCAACAGAGCAGAGGCTCAGACCATCATTTGYATAAGTACCTTGCCATATATTTACAGAATCACAGAATCACAGAATCGCTGAGGTTGGAAGGGACCTCTGGAGATCATCTAGTCCAACCCCCCTGCTCAAGCAGCGTCACCTAGAGCACATTGCACAGGATTGCATCCAGGCGCGTTCTGAATATCTCCAGAGAAGGAGACTCCACCACCTCTCAGGGCAACCTGT